>NC_091950.1:75435589-75688089 GCF_031021105.1 Erythrolamprus reginae
GGACAGGACAGGTAGGTAATGAATTTCAATTAAAATTATATAAGGAGCTAATCTACCAGATTCATATTGTTTTTATTTACACAGGATTTATCATCATCCAGGTTAACTTTTTGAAGGACATATGGACACCTTTTATAGGCGCTAGATATCCATTTGTACAGGGATGCAGGTATCAAACTCATATAAACAAAAATAGTCAAAATATTGCTAGTCTTTGAAATTTGCAAGATTTCAGCAATCTCACCCATGAGTTCTTGCAGTTTTGAATTGTTCTCTCTTACACTTAAAAATCTCTGCATTTCTTGTTTGAAATCTCACAGGAATTAATTTTCTTAGGGGAAATATTGTGAGGCTAGAGTATCTTGTTTGAAATTTGAAGGAATATCAAGTGAGAAAATAAGCAATGGGTATGTTGCAATATTTGAACTATTTTTCATTATCTTTAAATTATTGTTTATGGGGGAATCTTTAGACATCTCCTAACCTTATGCTGAATTAAATTAAATTAATTAAAACCAACAAATTATAAATGCAAAACCCATCAAGCTTCTGTAACTGAAATATTTCTATGAATTTCCCCTAAATAGGCAGTTTCCACCAAAACCTCCATTTAAGGCAGTAGGATTAAAACTATTCAAACCTATACCTTGCAAATTAATGGATGTATGAAACAGATTGTTTCATTATAGGGCATTTATTTTTCTTTCAGATGTAAACGTTGTCTGAATTGTTATTATGCTTAGGCTGCATAAATATAATTAAAAGGAGCACTTGCATTTTGGGAGATTGTCACCAGAGGGCATTTATGCACCAAAAGAAGGGATCTTTTTTTGACAGGTACTACAGAAACAGTAGGAAACTTTTTAAAGCTATTCTTTATGGTTATTTAAAATCCATGGCAGGTTTTTTACCCCCCAAATAAAAATGTAAATTAAAAAATAGATACTACCAGAAAGGCAAGTATATTTAGAAATACCGGTTCACAATAGATAAGCTGATTCATAGCTTTTCTGAATAAAACTACCTTCTAAAAATAAGAACCCAGTGGGTAAAGTAAATATTTGTACACAGTTAGCTGGTAATTTATTTCTATAATTATATTCAGGAGGGGTTTTTGGGGGTGGTATCATCTGTCCTTGAAGAAGAATGGCAAATAATCAGAAAAGCTGTTAAAAATTAAGAAGGTTTTAACAATTCACAAGAATCTCGTGTCTTACATGCTGCATGGATGTTTGTTTTGAGAAAAAACTGTTCTTAATAAATCTTAATTCTAGATCAAGGGTGTCAAACTGGTAGCCTATGGGCTGGTTGAGTCATGCACAGGCCACACCCACCCCTGCTCCGCAAAGGGGGAAAACGTCATGACACATCACGTGTATGATGAGTTTGGTGAGGATTTTAACCTTTAAACAGAATTTCCCCACATTAGTCCTGGTTCTTTAAACTGCTCCAGAATTTCAATTCTCTGAAGCATGTGAAGGCCACATGGAACCTATAAGAAGAGGTGAAGTTTACACTGCTGATGTTGTTTTTGTTGCTGTCAACATTATTTCTAGTTAGCTCTGGTAGTGAAAAATATATAAAGACATGGGTTGGAGGTCACCATGTGGGTTCTACAATTACAATTAATTCATATCTCTCCATTCTTTGTGAGAAGAATGAGAAACACGAAGGTCTGGTGCTAAAGATGCTTGTCTCCCACTTGGATGATTGAGAACTCAATCCTAGGTAGCAGCAGTTGTTTTTAGGGTGCAAAGAAAAAAAAAATCTGCTCTGAACTCTATGTGCTATCAGGAAGGGCATCCACCTAGTAAACATTCCACTCCACCCACTTGCCCCAACTATACACTGAATTAAGGGGCTACAGGGTCATAAAAGGGGGAGTTTTGAAAATGCAGTTATGCAATAATGCAGTAACTTGGTGCTCTTTAATATCTGGGTTACGGACATAGCAAGTGTGCCTTATTTTAAGTAAGATTATTAGTTTGGCTGGTACAATTGAAAAAAAATCCTGACAAGTCTAAATCAGTGGTAATGGACTGGACTGGACTGGACTGGACTGGAATGGAATGGAATAGAATAGAATAGAATAGAATAGAATAGAATAGAATTCTTTATTGGCCAAGTGTGATTGGACAGACAAGGAATTTGTACATAAAAGACTAGTTGAACTAATAAACTGACTCAGAGTAAGGTAGCTTTTTAATGTGACTTTATAATGCCATTTATCATAGTTATTGATACACGGTCTCATGACAAAAAATAATAAAGCTAAATAAAGTACAAGTTCAGGAGGTAAAATAAGTATTTTCACCCAGAAAAATATTGCCAATTTATTAGAAATCTCTTCATATAATGGCTGAACATATCAGAGGTGTGTCCCTCCCAGTTCGCACTGGTTCTATAGATGTCACGGAGCCGGATCTGTCAGCGCCAGTCTGTGGATCCCCCCATCATTTTTGAGAATTTTTTTTTTTAGAAAAAATTAAAAACATTTTTGCTGATTTTTTTCTTCTGTGCATGCACAAAAGCCAGGCTTTTAGCCCTGTCACCATCTTGTTTTTGGCTTTTTTAAAAAAATGTGAATTTTTGGCACTGCGGTCATGCACAGCAGGAGCAAGCAAACCGACAGCGAGGTGAGTTAGAACCCACCCGTGGCCCATACGTATTCTACAGCCTAGATGTTATTTCTAGTAGGTCTTTTTCTGTAGTGCTTCCCATTTTCCAAACCTGTTTTCACTCTAGATGACTACTGAATTGAGATTCCTCATTAGATCTTAGAGAATGCATGCAACAGATTCAAACTTAATATTAACCGCTCCAAACTTGACTGTAAAAAATATGACTTTAACAATCGAGTTGTCAAAGCGTGGAACTCATTACTGGACTCAGTAGTGTCAACCCCTAACCCCCAACATTTCTCCCTTAGACTATCCACAATTGACCTCTCCAGGTTTCTAAGAGGCCAGTAAGGGGCATACATAAGTGCACTAGTGTGCCTTTCGTCCCCTGTCCAATTGTCTTTCCTTTATCTTATATATCATATATATTTTCTTCCTTTCATATATCTTCTCCTCTATTTTTACATATTACCTTTATATTTATTACTTCATGTCTATTCTCTTCCATATGTATTGTGTATTGGACAAATGAATAAGTAAAATAAAATAAATAAAATATTGAAACCGGAGAAGGAGTCTCTAAAATATGTAGAACCCGAATTGCCTTGTTGCACAGAGGTAATCATCAATACGTAAAATTCGGTTTAGATCTAAATGAGTAACTGGGCGCAGTTGTTGCAGATTACATACAATGGGACCACGCAAGCAAATGTCTGTGTCAGCATTCTTGCTATGTTTTGCAGTAATGGCAAATATCTGTAGTTCGGGTTCTGTTTATAAACAGAAAAACACCAGCACTGACATTTTCCCCTGAAGATGTTACCTAGCTTGGTAACGAAACGTTCGTAAACCAATCCATCAGTTCAGAGAATGAAACTTTTACCCTCATCCTTGCTATGTGCTGCCAGATTCTAAATTACATTCATAGAAGCTTTACTGACATAATGCTAAGCAATATTTAGCATTCCATTTTAAAACAGACCGCATTATATGCCAGGAACAGAAGAAGCATCTTTCGGTTGCTGAATTGCATGCATTCTGTGATTATGAATTTTCTCTTCGTTTGCTTTTGTTTTGTCTCCGAAAGGACTTTTCCCACTCCCAGCTGGATAGCGTATTATACATTGGTTTCCTATTTTATTTCTGTGTAAGATTTTTTTAAAAAAACAAAACAAAAAACAACTTTTCCATTTAGGGATTTGTTACTCTTGTGTATAAATAACAGATTTGGAGCATATAGGAAACTTCTTTATATGTTGATTGCTTTCTTGATTATATTGGCTGTATATTCAGCAGCTACAGCAACACTTATCTTGAAAAGGCATTCCTCGCTATATATATATGTCTGAAAATGAACATAAGGAGAAAAAATTGAAAGTTTTCTTTTGGCTAGGCGAGGAGCATTGCAGGATTTGAATGATTTTAGGCCCTAAATCTGTCTAAAGTGTTATTTGCTGCCAAGGATGTAAAAGACCCACCATTTTTCCATCCACAAAGGCAGTAGCATCTTTTGGGAAAAGCAAGAATGACAGGCAATGCCTCTGTGAACACATCCAAGTATGTAACAGAAGTATGCTCCCAGAGCCAAAAATATAAATGCTCCTAAAAATGGGATTTATTTATTTAATGGAGTTTTAATTCAAGAGAATCCATGAACAAGATTTCATAGCTTATTTAATTCTGATCTTCACCAATTCATTGTGCTGTTATATCAGGAGTTGGCAGTGTCTGGTAGGCTTTTGGACTACAAATTTTATATGCCAAGTTAGTTGAGGCAGTATTCCAAGGCTGTGAAAGATGAAACTAAAATGTCTGCATGAAACTGGGATGCTTACTCCATCTTACAGCAAAAGCGGTATATTATTGTCATGTCGTATAGCAGTGATGTGATGGCTAATCTTTTAGGCACAGAATGCCAAAAGCCCATCTCATAATGAAATGCGCCCCCAGTGTGCCCTTTCCCCCCACATGTGCACACAACCCTGTGTGCCCCACTACTGTGCATGGATGCACGACCCCCATACGTGCCCCATTCATGCAGCCCCTATATGCATCCTCTCCCATGCATGTGCACATGTCTCCTGTATGCACCTCACACATGTGTGGCTGAGACCCAAAAACCATCTGGCTGGCAGGAGCCACACGTGTATATCTGGCAGAGCTAAGCTGGGGTGATGGCTTGCATACCCACAGAGAGGGCTCTGAATGCCACCTGTGGCACATGTGCCATAGGTTTGCCATCAAGGTCAAAAGCACCTAAATGTGGTGTTAAGAACCGAATCACCTCCTTATGGCATTCTTTCTCTCATCATAGTTCTTAACTAAAAGCTATGCCCAACACCTAAAGAGGTTTTTGGACAAGTCACATGTAAGTTAATTTTCTCTTTTATCAGCTAGCAATACACAATTTCAGTTGTGATAATCCATTTTGGAGACTGTCACTATAAATTATATTCAAATATATAGTGAGTTTCGATCTCCCTTAGAGATGAAAACACGTGAAGTGCTAATGTGATTATGTTGAGTCTTTTACTAAGGGAGAAAAGTATGGCTCAATAAATAGAGCAATCAAATATGTAATAAATTTACAGGTTCAATTCTTTGGAACATTGGGGGGAAAAATAAGGGATCCTTAAAAAATGCAACATTATAAAAATACTTCTAGCATTGTTTAATTTATAACAGCTTCTTCATTAAATTGTTTGCAGCTTTTAACTGGGGAATGCAGTTATATGTTTCATGAAAAATGGTACACTCTCATCTGAAATGGTAGCCACTCTCACAAAGTGGCCAGCTCTGGGAGGGGCATATTATTATTATTATTATTATTATTATTATTATTATTATTATTATTATTTAGATTTGTATGCCGCCCCTCTCCAAAAACTCGGATATGCAGAGTAGTGACGGAGGAAAGAGATATCTGCCTAGGTAGCCCAATCAACTGACTTAATCTGGGTGAACAACAAAGTAACAGAGTTTGCAGCCAGAATGCCCTCAGATCCAGGACTTCTAACAATATGAGATTCAAATAGCTTTGTCATAACTAATATCATCAAGTTATGACTTGTCTGGCTGAGCACAACCCAAACAAGATTATCTGAACCACCAGAAAAAGGGTTTTACATAAGCAGGATGAAAACCATTCTGGTTGCGAACAGCTTTTGTTTTCCCAACAATAAGAATGTATACAACATCGCGCTTGCGTGAGTTATTTGGTGTTTTTTGTAATGGCGTTTGAATTTGAGTTGCAGTCATTCTGACAGCAGATCTTTGTTAATATATATATATATATTTATAATGTCACGTTTTCTGCCAAAAAGAGTGCGATTTGGTGACCCAAACCTTGAAGAAACTGTTCTAACTTGGTGATCTGAATGAAGTGGAACAAAAATTTTGTAATGGACAATGAGGAACCTACCGCTCCCAATTCTGACATCAGTGATTATGAAGCTCCTGATGAAATTGATAACCAATGTAATTGATAACCATTCTACCAACCAGGTACAATGTAATAATTTATATGGCAAGAAGAAATTCAAATGCCACCTTTTGGAAGCAATAAATCCAGAACCAATATTGTAGTGCAATTAATTTAATTTAATTTATTTTATTTGTCAAATACATTTTGGTAGTTTACACTGTTTATATACATGATATTGGTACTAATAAGAGAGACAGTTAGGTCAGGGACCCTAGGCACCAGCTAGAGCAGTCATTATGATCTCATGTCTATAATTGCACAGCCAAAATAGTACATCTGTGGTCAAGGGTTAAAGTAATATTGTCCATTTTGCATTATAGAGCAATATTGATTTTTTTACTCATTTAATAAATTCAGTTAACAGACTAGGCAACAGGAAGAGGCTAGATATTATCAATAGTTCAATAGCCATCTTTGTAGATGTTGATGCTACATCAGGTTACACTGTGAGTGCTATATGGAGTGTCATGAGTTCTCGGGACTGATATGCAAACATAGCATGCAAGATCTTTTTTTGTGAACCATAACAACCATTTTCTTTATTCTTATCATAACAAAAATAGGGACACATCAATTTATTTGAAATAAGTGGAATTTAGCAAATGCATATAAAGAAGCCTGATGACTTCGTTGCTTGACTCTTTGATTCCTTTGTATTTCCCTAAAGACAACAGTAATGCTTTTGCAAAAAATGGTAGTGCATATATCCTAAAATATAGCTACTAAATTCCCCAAAGAGTTAATCAAAAGCTTTGGTTAGTAATTTGCTGGCCATCTCTCATGGTTATCGAAACCTATATCTCGTTTGCTATTTTCTCCTCTGGACATCTGTGCAGAGTAGACCAATTCCACATTACATCATTCCCCTTGTATTCTCCTTGTGTTTATGGTTTGATTTTGGGAGCGAAGGCACATATCAGAGTAGGCCAGGTGCAGGACCAGTATATATCTCCATGCAAAGCTTTAAACTCCAATGTCAAATAAACATCATGAATGTGCTTGTCTCAGACGCAAGAAGCCATCATTACTGGTTATGGTGTCCTTCGGTCAAATGATCAGTGGGTTTTTTTTGCTAGTTTCCAGAAAAACAATGGCCCTTGGGGGAAGCTGAATTGCCTTAGTCACACAATTCTCTTTATGAAAAGGACGGGCAGAGGGGACATGATAGCTGTATACAGGTATATGAGGGGTTGCCACAGAGAGAGGGAGCCACTCTATTCTCCAGAGCACCAGAGGGCCAGACGAGGAACAATGGCTGGAAGCTGACCAAGGAGAGATTCAACCTAGAAATAAGGAAGAACTTCCTGACGGTCAGAGCAATCAACCAGTGGAACAACCTGCCTGCGGATGTTGTGAACTCCCCAACTCTGGACACTTTCAAGAGGAGATTGGACTGCCACTTGGCTGGGGTGCTTTAGGATTCCTGCTCAGGCAGGGGGTTGGACTTGATGACCTGCATGGACCCTTTCAACTCTAACAATAAAATAAATAAATAAATAAATGATTGTTATAAAAATGGTTGCAAAATCAGGTCCAATTACATGAATATTTGCTTAATAACTACCCTAATTTATGACTAAAATTCTATTCCCAATTGGAGTTATATATTGAGGATCTGAATGGCATCATCTGAGGAAAGAAGGACATGTCATGATTTGGTGAAAAGATGTAATAATGCACATCTTCCCTTTGATCTGATGAGAATTGTTGGGAATAGCAGAGTTTGGGCCCATTACATAAGCGCTCACATCGCAATTTTTCACACCAATGCCTGTAATTCATGATCTCTATATATCAAATTGTTTAGTTAATTTTGTTCTTAGGAAGCAGGAAAAATGGTATTTAGGATTGATGCCTAGAAGAGGAGGGCAAACCTCAAACCAAAACATATCCATGATTATAGAATAAGCTAATCCAGTACAACAGCAACCTTAGCATTTTAATGGAGATATTTCCAAAGTTCATATAAAATACTTATCAGTCCAGTCCTGCTGAAATGCAATTGCCCTTGTTATACCACAGTGATTCATTCCTATAAGGACAAAATACCTAGATATAAATACATATGAAAATACACTTAAAATCACTTTGCCAATATGTAGACTTCTGAGAATTAATTATACTGTGTTTTAGCTTATAATAATCCACTCAGTTCTGTTTAACTATTCCATTATTTTCCTCTTTCTCTTTTTACCCAAAATGCAAATATGTTTTTGTGCAAATGCACCATATGGTTTCTGATTTATTAATATGCATCCACTCTAAAGTGTTTTCTTATCTGTTCTTTGGACACCATGACCCAGATCACCACATTCCAAGGCTAGACAAGGACAGCAGCCAATTAATTTTAAAAAACTATATAAGGGGGAAAATACTAATAGCAATATCACAGCAGACAGCTAAGCCTTCACTAATAAACACTGATATGTTTGCAGAGAAGTTAGGGTCCAATTAAAAAAGAGAGAGGAAAAGAGAGATATATCATTAACATGCAACAATTATTGTTGCAGTATCAATGAAGTCAAGATAAAGAAATAGCTATAAATATTAGATATAAAATTCAATTACTTCTGCACTGAGCTCAGTACTATATAAACATGCCTATGCTGATTTTTGAGGGGAGGGTGTCATTTTTGACAAAGGCTTGAACAAAGCACCCCTTTAAAGTGATGTGAGGCTTTTTACTCATAAAGTGAAGCAACGGGACTGTATTGTTTTCCATTACCAGTAGCATTCTCAGCTCACATTTTCTATATAATCATTTGGACCATTGGGAAAGATATGCAAGACATAGCCTTGAGGGTTTATCGAGTTTATTCAGGATTGGGGAAAGCAGTGGAATGACATTAAGCATCCTGTGGAGGCAAACCACTCCCTTTTTTTCATCTATGTCAGGGATGTCATACTTGCAGCCTATGGGCTGGATGTGTCATGAGTTGGCCAGGCCCATCTCATGTTTAGCAAAGGGGGGAATTATTATATCATATGACGACGAGATGATAACGTGAGTTTGACACCCTCATTCTATGTGAACAGAAATTAGTCAGAGCCGCAACACAGTGCCTTTCATCTAGGTATATGCAAGCCACTTTGCCCATTAACACAGATTGTTTCAAAGTAGAATTTCCTAAAGTGTTCTGGATCTGTTTTTTATTGATCATTTATTAATGGGTACAAATGATTTAGTAGGATCATAACATGATAGAATAGAATAGAATAGAATTTTTATTGGCCAAGTGTGATTGGACACACAAGGAATTTGTCTTGGTGCATATGCTCTCAGCATACATAAAATAAAATATACATTTGTCAAGAATCATGTGGTACGACACTTAATGATTGTCATAGGGGTCAAATAAGCAATGAAGAAGCAATATTAATAAAAATCTTAGGATATAAGCAACAAGTTACAGTCATAAAGTCAACATGGGAGGAAATGGCTGAAAGGAATGATGAGAAAAACTAGTAGAATAGAAGTGCAGATTTAGTAGAAAGTCTGACAGTGTTGAGGGAATTATTTGTTTAGTAGAGTGATGGCGTTCAGAAAAAAACTGTTCTTGTGTCTAGTTGTCTTGGTGTGCAGTGCTCTGTAGTGACGTTTTGAGGGTAGGAGTTGAAACAATTTGTGTCCAGGATTGGCATGGTAATAATATTACATTTGAAGTCCTACAGGTTTGAGAAAATATCAAAATAAACTTGAGATTAAAGTATTGTTCACATTGGTTTGTCCTATTTGATTAAAGGGATATTTTTTGAAAAGTTAGAAATTACCATACCTCCAGGTTGGCCCCTGAAATTTTATTAGACAATTCCAATTAAGTCTTGCTTCCCTGTTTTGGATTAATGAAATCTTGAAATCTTGAAAGAGCCGGGGTGGCGCAGCAGGTAGAGTGCTCTACTGCAGGCCACTGAGGCTGACTATAGACCTGAAGGTCAGTGGTTCAAATCTCATCACCGGCTCAAGGTTGACTCAGCCTTCCATCCTTCCGAGGTGGGTAAAATGAGGACCCAGATTGTGGGGGCAATATGCTGGCTCTGTTAAAAGGTGCTATTGCTAACATGTTGTAAACCGCCCTGAGTCTAAGGAGAAGGGCGGCATAAAAATTGAATGAATGAATGAATGAATGAATGAATGAATGAATGAATGAATGAATAAATAAATAAATAAATAAATAAATAAATAAATATCAGGGCAGTTCAATTGTGGTAATCTAAATAGGAGTGGTTGTACAGTGTGAATAATAGCAATAGTATTTATACTTATATATTGCTTCATAGTACTTTTAGAGCCCTCTCTAAGTGGTTTACAGAATCAGCATATTGCCCACAACTATCTGGGTCCTCATTTTACCCACCTCGGAAGGATGGAAGACTGAATCAACCTTGAGCTGATGGTATGATTTCAACTGCTGAACTACAGCTAGCAATTAGCTGAAGTAGCCTGCAGTGCTGCAGTCTAATCACTGGATCATAGCTATGGCAGAACTGACTTTTTCAAATACAATTATAGGTGATCTGTCAGCCTGATGATAAAAGGTATTCCAGACCACCAAAGCAATATGTATACCTAGTAACAACCAGGTAATAATAAAATATCTTCAAATTATGAAGGTGTTGATATAGAGAATGAATATGTATGCATCCCACAGGGATCCCACTAAGGGATTTAATGCATTTTTAACAATCCTAATCATAATCCCACATATCAGTATTATTTTCTGCTAATTAGCTTTCTGGTTTTAGTGGGGCTTGAGGTACCCATTTTACACCTTAAAAACCATCTTTGCAAACCGGGATCCAAAATAAGGTACAATGTAGAGTAGCCTCCTTGTGGCGCACCTTGGGTAGTGTGACTTTATCACAGCTAAATAATGTACATTCTGGCTAGATTTCACAAGGATCTCCCATCAGGAAGCAGCAACATTAATAATAATAATAATAATAATAATAATAATAATAATAATAACAACAACAACAACAACAACAACAACAACAACAATAATATATTAATACTGAATTTTGTTATTCCACACAAAGTAAATCCCAAACTTTCAAATCAGGTTACATCACATTCCTGGATGTGCTGGCGTCAGCCCTCAGGCAGATGAGAAAGTCATAAAGTGCTGTTCAGGCTGAAAATGGTTGTTTGTCATCCTTTACAAAAGAAAAAAAATGTTTTCTTCTGTACTTTACACTACTCAACCATGCAGATGATTGATATCTCCATGGCCATATCTCCATCTCTCCATCTTGCCTGGCTTGAACTCAGTTTATTGTCTTGTCAACTCTATTATGCTGCCAAGTGAAAGGGTTATTCAGAACAACTGCTACTTTTCCTTAGAAGAACTTGTGACAAAGATATGGATTTCACCTGCGCATCCATTTCACATCCTAGATAATCTGCTCCAAAAAGTTCAAATACATCTTAAAAACAGCAGAGATAAAGTACCATCATGTGGTATCCCATAGTGGAATCTTGATGGGCAATATTTCATTATCATATTCTAGAACCAGAAATCTATAGAGGATTAGAATTACTGCAATCTTTTTACTTTATACCTCAATAGAGGCAATCTGTCCATTTGTCAGAAAGAACACGGGAAAGAATTTTGCTTGGCAAATATTCTCTTAGCAAGCTGGACAAAGAATATCTAGAGAAGGATGAGTGAGTTTTCTTTACAAAGAAACAAGCATTAAGATGGCTGTAGTTATATATGATTGTATATAAGCAGTTAAATATAAACATGAATTTCTATCACATTCTGTTTGTTTCTGAGATGTCTTTAAGAGCAATCATGGCTAGATGAAACAATTTAATGGACTACCATTTATCAGATCTTGAATGAAATGGATCAAATTTCCATCTAGATAATAGAAAAATATACTGCTTCTCAAATAGGTAATTACAATTAAATACATGTTAATTTAAAGTTGTCATTCATGATGTTTTAGGACAATTATGCTTATGAGGAAAATAGATACAAATGATATCATTTGAATAATGACATCACTAGAAAAATGACAAATGAATAATGACAAGAATTATGTAGATTTTGATTCAACAGACATTGGTATTTAACATACATCTACTTCTCCAGACTGGTCTGTTAAATCAAGATTTCAATGTAGTCCATTTTGGAAATTACTATTCCAATAGACTATATACAAATGACTGAAACTGAGGTCCAATCTAGTTTAGGTTAACAGCATAGGACAGTGATGGTGAACCTTTTTTCCCTTGGGTGTCAAATGAGCATCTGCATGCGGTATCACACATACCACACCCATAATTCAATGCCTGGGGAGGGCGAAAACAGCGTCTCTCACCCCCCAGAGGCCCTCTGGAGGCCAGAAAGGCCTGTTTCCCAAGTTCTGGTGGGCTCAATAGGCTTGTGTTTCACCCTCCCCTGGCTTCAAAGGCTTCCCTGGAGCCAGGGGAGGGTAAAAATGCCCTCCCCAATCCCTCCGGAGGCTCTCTGGAAGCCAGAAACACCATCCCAGAGCCTCTGTGTGAGCCAAAAATCAGCTGGCCGGCACACACATGCACATTGGATCTGAGCTAGGGCAACGGCTGGCGTGCCAACAGATATGGCTCCGCATGCCACCTCTGGCACCCGTGCTATAGGTTTGCCATCACTGGCATAGGATTATTTCTTTCTTGGACAACTATCAGCTCCTGAAATTTATCATGAGTAAAACAGGGAGGAGGAAGAGGATCAATAGGCCTGCAGAAGGATTCAAATAGTCTATCAAACCATTCCTTCTCATTGATTCTACCTGTGTATTTAGTAGCAAAGCCATATTGAAAGGGGTGGAATTCATTTTTTTTTTACTACCGGTTCTGTAGGCATGGCTTGTTGAGTGTGGATGGGTAGGTGTGGATGGGTGGTCATGTGACTGTGTGGGTGTGGCCAACATGACATCACTCATGGCAAGATGGGCCAGCACCGTTGGACCGATGCTGCAGAGACAGAATGATTTCTAGCTATCATTCCTAGCCCCTTCCCACCAATCCTCTTGGGCTGATAAAATAAAAGCCCATCTAAAGTATGTGACTGCCTGCCGAGCCTGCCTGGTGCATGTTAGCAAAAGAAGACTTTTGGGGGGGAAAAAGACCTCAATTCGGCTTTCTGAGCCATGCTAAATATTGTTGGGAAGGTGGGGGGGGGGGCGGTGGGGGGGGGAAGCCCACTCGGTCCATAATTCATACATATTCACTGACATGACAAAGAATCTATCTTCCAGCTTGCCAGTTTGAGCATTGGGAACTTGAACAGTAGATTGAGGTAGTAGATTGAGTAGATACAATCTGGACGTGCTGCCCGGACAACAAGAAACAATGGATGGAAACTTATCAAAGAGAGAAGCAACCTAGGGCTAAGGAGAAATTTCTTAAGTGTGAGACCAATCAACTAATGGAATAGCTTGCCTTCAGAAGTTGTGGGTACTCCATTGCTAGAGGCTTTCAATAAGAGTGAGAGAGGTACACAAAAGAACAGTGCCAGAAACCACTAAAACAATGCAGAAAGTTTAAAATCGCCATTCCCCCCCTTTTTTAAAAAAGTCAACCCCAAAGCAAATGCAGCAGCTGAAAGGGAAACTAAGACCAGCTGCTCAGACTAATTGAAATCCTGGGTGTGCTGCCAAAAGCCATTAACCCTTCCAACTCTGTTATTCTATGTTCTCTATGTTGTAAACTGGGTGCTTCACAGCAGAAGCAATACAGCTGAATAGACCATACATGCATTGAATTCACAGCCTGTATGATCAAGCTCATCATTGTCCCATTCTGTATCTTTTTCCCTGAGAGAAACAAGAAGTAGCCAACAGTGTAGCAGCTATAAAAAGTCTTGGAAAACTCCAGGGAGTATCAGCTGATCACAGAAGTGTTACTTAATACTCTTTATAATGGAAATGTTTGTAATCTTGTCCTTCTTTCTGAATGGAAGAGGTTAATCCCATTCCTAGATGGGTGATAGAGGGGTTTCCCTGCCCTAATCCCATCAATTTCTGTTGCTTATTGACTTGATTCAGCATGTATGAGCTGCAACTGTTAACTGAAGGGAGAGAGGGGGGGGGGAACCCTCTTGCACTTTATTTTTAATTTATTTTTAATCTCCGAACTGCCTAAGCAATTTACTAACAGTTCAGGCAAACCGGTAAGAACTGGCTGGAACTGTGGTGGATGGGTTGCATGCAGGAGGAGACCTAGGGAAGACCAGAGCCATGGACTGCACATCCTCAACCCAAGGTGAATGGAGAGTGATCAGCATGCAGGAGGAGGCCCTGAAAAGGCCAGAGCTAGGGACTGGTGGGTCACCCAACCCAAGGCAAAGGAAGAGCAGGCAGCATGCAGGAGAAGAATGGTGATAGGCAAGAGCCAAGCCTGAAAGGCAGCCAAGCCTCTCCATGTCCATCCCAAGGTGGCCCTTCAGCTGAGCACTTTACCTTTGCAGGCAGCCAGGGCAAGCGGATGGGTGGGTAGGGCAAGCAGAAAATGGGGATGAATGGCAAGTGGGAAGATGGGGTAAGCAGGTGGTGGGTGGGTAGGGGTGGGGCCAGCCACTGGTGGGATTTGCGGGTCCTCCGAACAGGTCAAAATTTTCACAACCAGTTCACCTGAACTGGTGCGAACCAGCTGAATACCATCTTTGGAAAGGGTATGCAAAATTGTAGAAGTCTTTGTCTTTCAGAGAAGTGTGATTCTAAGCAGAACAAATACACTTATTTTATTTATTTATGTATTTGTTGCATTTATATGCCACTCACTCTGAAATGGACTCGGAGCAGCTAACAATGGTTATAAATACAATACAAGTAAAAAACAGTAAAAACATCACTAAAATAATGTATATACTAAAAAACCCATACTAACAATCAGTCTTAATTCCAGGCCTGCCGGAAAAGTTAGGTTTTAACTGCTTTCTGGAAAACCGGTAAGGAGGAGATAATGTGAATCTCTGGGGGCAGTTGATTCCATAGGGACTTTTCAAGTCCTTGAGTTTTTAGACTCCCACAATAATGTTACCTGGTTTAACTTTCAGTATGTTAGTCTTTATTAAGTCCTCTCACACCTACACAATGATTCACCTGCTAGGCCTGGATCTGATGACTGGGAAATTACAAAGAGGTGCCTTATGGGAGACAAATAATCCATGCATACTCAATAACCAAAAGAACATATGAATATCTGTTAGATATTTTTTTTTTCATCTGGATAGAAAACGCAGAGCGACATCCCCCACGCATGGCAAGAGCTGCCAGTTTTGTCTCTTCCAGGATTTAAGGGCAGGAAATCAAGTACATCGTTTCTGCCTCATGCCAAGCACCCTCCATGGAAATGTCACCTTTATGCAAATGGAACACAAAACTAGTAGATTTTACCCTTTAACTGTGGAAGGGAAAAAATCATTGAAAATAAACAAAATGTTTTTCCTGCTAATTAAAACACGATTCAATAAATATTTTCAAAGTTTTAAAAAAATAACGTTCCACTCAAGCTGAGCTCCAGGCTCCTGGTTTTTGGCCAAGAGAGAGTCTTTCTAATATAGTTACAAACAACTGATGAGAAGGGTAAAAAAACAGAAATACAAATACAACCTCACCAATAATTCGAACAGAATGGCAATTTGATTATTCTGTCTCCCTTTTATTCTAATGATGCTACACGACAGTTAAAGAGCTTTTATCACAAAGAAAGTGATCCATTGATCATGTATACTGTTTCATTGTATTGTTAAAATAGCAAGGTCTTTTATCCTATGGCTGTAGAGCAAGGCCCTTAATTTGTTTCTTTTTTGATCACGAGGTTCTCCTTCCTCCTCACACATAAATAAGGCAAATATGATTGCATTTAATGTCCTGGTCCTATCAAATGACACTGTCAGGCCGAAGCTAGATTTGCTTAGAGACTTTGGCCTGCCACACTATGCTATATTCTTTTGGAATGTATTCTTGCAATGGGAATTTGGGAGGGGCTGTGGCATGAGGAAGTAGAGATAGCCATAACAAATTCCTTTTGGATTTTCAAGGTCATCCTTTGTCCAGCACTTGGCTGAAGAAGATGGGAGTGTACAGACCCTTTGGCAGAAAATGAGTGGTCCATGTGATGAACTTGTGGCTTTGGGACTAGGGAATTAACTTTAAACTGAAAGGAGAAACCCTGAGAATTCAGATTTGTGTTTCTTCTAGATGTACCAACATGGTTCTAGGATTAAACTGGAACTTTGTGGAAACTTTTGCCTTGGTCTTTGTCACGGCTGATTGGATATCTTCTATGGATGAAAAACGGGTTCCTCTCAGAGCTGGGAACAAAAAGAAGTCTGCTGGGGCGACGTCAGGACTATAGGGTGGACAGCATTGGCACCTGGTGTTTGGCCAGGAAATCGTGGACTCGTAGCGCATTGTGGCAAGGCGGGCTTTTCGTTCACAGAAGAGATCCAATCAGCCATGATGAAGACCTTGCAAGAGGTCCCCGAAGACACCTTCCAGGGCGCGCACCGCTCATGGTAGAGTCGCTGGAAAAAATGTGTAGAGGCCCAAGGACAGTACTTTGAAGAATTTTAAGTGTTTGTGCAAAAATGTTCAACAAATTACTTTTTAAACATACCTGGGATAAACATATATCCATCCTAAAACAAAATACAGGAAATAGTATAGGGGCAGACTTGATGGACCATGAGGTCTTTTTCTGCCATCAATCTTCTATATTTCTATGTATCTACTGGTATGTCTTTAATTTTTGCTTTCAATCTACTCTCATTCAGCACCCATTCATTTTAGCGCTATTTCTTTTTGTAAGTAATCTATCTAGAAAGGTTTCAACTTCTGTGTCTCTTCTGACACAACCAGCTCTCATTTTCATATAACAAAATATTCTGAGCCCATTATTTTTTACACAACTTCTTTCAACAAGCAATTGATTTTTGTAACAGACCACATACTACCTAATAGCTTTCAACCAGTATGTCGCACCTTAAATATACGTATCTCCATCTTTTTAATATCTTTAGTAAACATTCTTTGAAACATTCTACTTTCTCCAGTTATTTACCATTGATAAGTAACATGCAATTTTATCTTTTAAATATAATTTAGTAGGTCTTCAATGCCTTAAATTTCAAATCTGTATTGCTTTTTCTGCAGTGCACCACACGATCTATTTAATATTTACTGTAAAATATTCCATTTCTTATTTAGTGACATGCATGCAAATTAAAGACTACACTTTTCACATTTCCAACCACTGCAACTTTAATGCTATCCTAAGTATATCTTCATATTTTTTTATAAACAAATTAAAACACCAAAGGGAGTTCACATATCCTTGTCTTACTATCTGCTCAATGTTAAAATATTTATTCTTGCATGTATTCAACCACCAATCTTCATGCAAAATATCCCACAGTCAAGCCTATTCACAGCGTTATATATTTTCCCTGAATCCACTTACTTGAAGTGATTTTTCATTCATAGAATAACTGAATTCAGAGTTCTCACTCAAGACCCAAATGACCAGGCTCATTAGCAGGAAGTATGCCCAACACAGGCAGTCTGGCAACAGGTAAGATATTTTTCTTTCATGAGTTTCTGTTTTGTCACTTGCAGAAAAACAAAAGCTCATTAAAGAAACGCCATGGACATCTGACCTGGAGCAGTGGTGTGCATGTCAGTAGAGAGGACTCTGTGTGCCACCTGTGGCATGCATGCCATAGTTTCCCATCATGCCACTAATGAGTGGACTCAATTGCAGTAACAATGGGTGCACTGTTGGGAGACCTGAAGGGTGAGGCTTGGGAGAGATCATCTTGAAGATGATCTTGGGCACTAGGAGACAATGGACTGATGTTATATAACTATTAATCGACCTTACATTTTATGTGTTTATTAATAACTTGATGAACAGCAAACACTGGCTGCCGATTAGTTTCTGGTCACAATTCAAAGTGTTCGTAATGACCTATAAAGCCCTACATGGTATCGGACCAGAATACCTCTGGAACCGTCTTCTGCCGCATGAATCCCAGCAACCGATAAGGTCCCACAGAGTTGGCCTTCTCCAGGTCCCATCGACTAAACAATGTCATCTGGCAGGCCCCAGGGGAGGAGCCTTCTCTGTGGCGGCCCCGGCCCTCTGGAATCAACTGCCCCCACCCTTCTTGTCTTTCGTAAATTGCTTAAGACCCACCTGTATCGCCAGGCATGGGGGAATTGAGATACCTTTCCCAGGCTTATATAGTTTTATGTATGGTATGCTTTTGTTGTATGGTTTAATGATGGGGGTTTTTAGATGTTTTTTTAAATTTTAGATTTGTTACATTGTTATGTTGTTATTATTGTTGTTGTGAGCCACTCTGAGTCTGCGGAGAGGGGTGGCATACAAATCTAAATAATAATAATAATAATAATAATAATAATAATAATAATAATAATAATAATAATAATAATAATAAATATTATTATTATTATTATTATTATTGTTGTTGTTGTTGTTGTTGTTGTTGTTGTTGTTGTTTGTTGTTGTTGTTGTTGTTGTTGTTGTTGTTATTTGCATGATTTAAACTACCCAAATTTCCAAATTTTGCTCACTGTACTCTTTTAGTCAGAATACTGCCAACCTCTTTTCAGGCACATTTTATAAACTAATCCCACTGTATTTTCTGCATTCATTCTTGCTATATTTCTTTTTGTATAGGGAAACAATTATTTACATGATTTTAATGATCAGGTATGAATGTAGTCTTTACAAACACATTAAACAAGGAGCCATGGTGGCACAGTGGTTAGAATGCAATATTGAAGACACACTGTCTGCAGTTGTTCCTGACAAGCTCAAGGTTGACTCAGCCTTCCATCCATCCAAGATTGGTAAAATGAGGATCCATCCATATTGTTGGGGGTAATATGCTGATGTTGTAAAGTATTCAGAGGGTTTTGTAAAGCATTGTGGAGAGGTATGTAAGTCTAAGTGTTACTGCTATTAAATAGTCACATAGCCAGATACTTGTAAAGAAATACCAGGCCAGTGACTTATCCCCGGCCTGTTTTGCTGCAGGGCCAGGGAGACACTGACCTTCGGTACGGCCTCCATCTTGTTTCTTCGGCCGAGATCTCGTGAGATTTTGCGAGATCTCGGCCACCTCCTGGAAAGGCTTTGGCCTTCCCAGTGATGTCATCCAGGGCAGAACCTGCAGCCCTATAAAAGGGCTGGACAGACTCCAGGGCCTCCTTTTCACCCTGGATGACAAGAGGCGAACACCCACCCGCCCTCCCTATCTTTCAGTGTGCCAGTGGGGGTTGCCCCTCGGGGGGCCGAATAGGAATTTTTGGCAGTTGCGGTATTTTCTGTGACCGTTTTTTCGCCTATTCCACACTGCGGTGACGGATACGTGGTAAGGGGGTGCTTCGCTCATGCTCAGGCTAATTGGCATACCTTTGGTCATTTGGGTAGGCAGGTTAGGGGCAGAAAACTGGGTGGTGGTTTAGCAACTGCGTGTTTTCCGTTGGGCATCTTTGGGGATGATTGACAGGTTCTCTCCAAAGGCTTGTGGTGGAAGTGACCTGAGCAATTGGGGGGAACCTGTCTTTGGGTCCTGCCCATTGCTACGCCCATGACGTCATTTTCCGCCCCGGAAGCAATTGTTTGACCTTGTGGGTCCTTGTTTAGGGTTATAGTTAATTTATGCAAATTTATTTAAATAAATTATGCAAATTTAATTAATAAAAATGACCCAGTTTAAATCCAGCTCTTGTGTCTGTGTCATTACTCCGCCTCTGCTGCAACACAGCCTTATTTTAACATATTTCTAGTTATGTCACATACATCTGTAGCATTTTCCTTTTTAATATTTTCATTGCCTTTATGTCTTTCTTATAATTCTCCCCACCCCTTGAACAGTATCTGTTATAGACATTGTAGGAGGAGAACCATTTTAGTCTGTGATAGCAAAACAAGAATCTGGTAATACCTTTTCAGCTAACATATTTTATAAAAGACAGAAAGGAGGGGAAGGCAGCCCATTCTGATTGCAGATTATCAGTATTTATCAACTGCAATATGTGAAAAACCCATTGCATTTGTTGAGACTTTTTATGATTCCTTTGCCTCCCTTTGTCTCAACCCAAATTAAATTGTTTAGCAGTCTAGTGTTTCTAAGATTTGCGAACTTTAAGATGTGTGGATTTCAAGTACCAAAATTCCGCAGCCAGAATTTGGCCCCAGATTTTCTTATCGTGGCTGCTTTGCCAATCTTTCAAGATTTCACCCTAAATAATCAAAGAAATCACCTTGTTTGTTTCATTTCTACTACATAAGGCTTAAATCATTTTTTAAAAAAAGATTTAGCCAATATTCACTTTTTTTATTCCTTCCTTTTATTTCCTGCATTCATAAATCTCCGATTACCGTATTTAACAAAAAGAGAAGAGTATATGCTCTAGATATATTTTTTTTCCTGGCTTTTGTTGCAAGAGATAAACAGGCCAGGTTGCTTATGCTTACCTATGCCTTCTAATCCAATGGGAACCCCAGAGGTCTATCTTATTAGAGGTAGCTGTCATTTGGACCAAGAAGAACCTGACATAATTTTCAATCTCTCATTATTTGTCAGCTCAACCAATTTTACAAAATACATTTTGTGGAAGAAAATTAGAATAGCAATAGCATTTAGACTTATATATATATAGCTCCATAGTGTTTTTACATCCCTCTCTAAGCAGTTCCCCACAAAATCCTGGTCCTCATTTTACCCACCTAAGAAGGATGGAAGGCTGAATCAACCTTGAGCCTGTGGTGAGATTTGAACTGCTGAACTACAATACATTGAAGGAACAAGCCCAACGTAGATAGTTTCCTCCCTCTTATAAAAGACTGAATATCTTGTTCAGTGTTAACACTTGCATAGTGTCAGGAAAGTGTATGGAAAACAGGAAGCTCTTTTAAAAATTCTGACACATTGCTAATGTTTTGCCAGTCAGGTTGATGTGTGTATTTTTAAAATGAATAACTTTCCATTCTAAAATCACTTCAGTCAATTCTCTTAATATTTGCTCTTGTGAGTGATAAGGAAGCACATCCTTTTATCTTAATTATTCCCCTGTAGCCTGAACTGTCCCACATTGTTTCTCTAACAAATGTTATGAACGTTCATGACATTACCCAAGGATGAAGTATGTAAAGTTCATAATTTGGCTATGTTTTTTTAAAAAAAATCTGCATTAAAAAATTAGCAAGTGCTTAGATTGCTTGAGCAATCAACTAATTCTCAGAACAGCAAAAGTCTTGCTAAAGTATCTTTTTCCATTGATTATTCCATCCAGTTGCACTCATCCACGAAAGTCCTTTCAAGGAAATGTAATCATGAGTTATTAATATTTTTATTTATTTATTTGTCAAACAAGCATAGTATTATAGTACATATTAACATAACATAAGTAGAACATAGTAATAAAAAGGATAATAAGACAGTAGGACAGGGACATTAGGCACTTAAGTGGAGAGGGGTGGCATACAAATCTAATTAATAATAATAATAATAATAATAATAATAATAATAATAATAATAATGTGCACTTATGCACGCCCCTTACAGACCTCTTAGAAAAGGGGAGAGGTCAATTGTAGATAATGTAAGGTTGAAGATTTTGGGGTTGGGGGAAGCAACAACAGAGTCAGGTATTGAGTTCCAGGTGGTGACCACTCTATTGCTGAAATCGTCAGGTTTGGAGCGATTTACATTCAGTTTGTATCTATTACATGTTCTTGTGTTGTTGTTGTTGTTAAAGGTGAAGTAGTCACTGACAGGGAGTACATTATGATGTATGATTTTATGAGCAACAGTTAAATCAGTTCGGAGACGACGTAGTTGTGAATTTTCTAGATTTAGTATTTGAAGTCTGGAGGAGTAGGGTAATTTGTTACATGCGGAGGAGTGAAGGACTCTTCTTGTGAAGTATTTCTGGACTCCTTCGATTGTATTAATATCTGATATGCAGTGCGGATTCCACACAGGTGGATTCTAGAATAGGTCTGACAAATGTTTTGTATGCTCTGGTTAATAAATCAGTGTTTCTAGAGAAGAAGCTATGTAAGATTAGGTTTACAATTCTTAATGTTTTTTTGGCAATGCTGTTACAGTGGGCTCTAGCACTTAGGTCATTGGAAATGAGTACTCCAAGGTCTTTGACTGAGTGAGGGTCCTCTGTTAGTTCAGTTTTACCAAGTATGTATTTAGTATTCGGATTCTTTTTACCAATGTGTAGGATGGAGCATTTATTGGTAGAGATTTGAAGTTGCCAGTTGTTAGACCATTCAGCTACATGGTCAAGGTCCTTTTGAAGGGTAAAAGTATTGTCAGTGGTATTAAATAGTTTAATATCATCAGCAAAGAGAACACATATACAATGTCTTTTGAATTGCTTCCTGACATTCTCTTGATAAACGTTTTTAAACATCTTAGTCTTTTTCATATTTCTGGTCTCCCCCCCCCCAAATAATACTAAGTCAAATCAACAAGTCATCAATTTGGCTGCCCCTACCAAGTCTCAAAAGGGCACACCAACTATATAATCAGTTAAAGGAGCCACAGCTTTTCACAAGAACATCTGGTGATATAATTTGCAATATCATGTGCATTTTCGACAGACTCTGCTATTGTTTTATACTATATAATAAAGTGCAAAATATTTTGACCTGGGAAATTTGAAAATAACCATTCAGCATTGCCACAAATAGCTGGTAGAAGGAATTTGATTCTACAATCTGCAATGGAAGATGCCAATAATTATCTTTAAGTTAAGTTCAATACTGGAAAAAGAAAGCAACGTATATAATGGAGATTATTTGGCAAACTGACTCCTTTTAATTCAACAGTTTGACATGTACCAATAAAGGAAAATATTTGTAGTTTAGGGTTGAAATAACGGGTCCTTGGTGCTCTCTTATTTGACCCCGTGATAATTGTACCTCATGATTTTTGACAAATATATCTTTTCTTTTATGTACTGAGAGCATATGCACTAACACTTGGCCAATAAAGATTTCTATTCTATTCTATTCTATTCTATTCTCTGAGCTTGCTTGCATCACTAGATAACATCATCAGTACTAGAAAGGAGTGTTGTTTTTGCTGTCAGTTTGTATTCTGATGTCTTGCCTATCTGTGTGGGTGGGAGTGGTGTTAGGGATTCTTTGTTTGGGCTGTTTATTAATGCAGTGACATTTTGGCAGTTTCTTGATTGGGGTATTGGTTACTTGATTGTTGGTCTGAAGTTGACCTTGGAGCTAATCTATGCTGATCTGAGTGCTGATTACTGGTGGAGAGATACTGGAGCCTTTTTCTTTTTTGGGCTGGTTGATTATCTTTTTTGCTAGGCATGTTTTTCTTGGGACCCAGTTTCCTGAGATTAATGAATATGAAGGTGCTAAGTGCTGACAATTGGAATTCTCAACTCTCTTAGCACTCAAGTGCTAAATATTTTGAAAACTCTTGGTAAAAATGTTACACATTTATCTATATTTACTGGAAAATCCACCTTGATTTGTAAATCTAGATTGAGATGCATAAAGTGGAAGTTGACACAAAGATGAATATTTATTCCCTAACATATTAATAACTATAATTGACGTACTATTGGGAAATATACATCTATTAAAGCACACTTCATTAAACCAGTGCAGATAAAATAAATGTTTATTTGTTAAAGTAAAAAAAAAGGCAGCTTCATGTTACAGCAGTTAAAGTAAATTATTTTCCAGTTGTTTTGGCCTGGTTTTTTTAATTTTTCAGGATGTCATAAAAATTTGCTATTTGCATTAAAATTTTATTTTTTGTTTTTGTGCCTTTCAGTCAGTATTTATTTATTTATTTATTTATTTATTTATTTATTGTTTGTTTGTTTGTTTGATTGATTGATTTATATGCCGCCCTTGTCTTTAGACTCAGGGCGGCTTACAACATGTTAGCAATAGCACTTTTTAACAGAGCCAGCATATTGCCCCCACCATCCAGGTCCTCTTTTTATCCACCTCGGAAGGATGAAAGGCTGAGGTAACCTTGAGCGGGTGATGACATTTGAACCGCTGACCTACAGATCTACAGTCAGCTTTAGGGGCCTGCAGTACTGCACTCTACCTGCTGCGCCACCTCGGCTCAGTGTTGATTCCTGGTGACTGCTTGGACAGTCTGTATTTTTCTTGGCAATATTTCAGAAGTAGTTTGCCATTGTTTCTTCCTTCCTATGACTAAAAGAGAAGGATTGGCCCAAAGCCACTCAAATTGATTTGTGCTTAAGGTAGGATTAGAACTCAGTCTCCTTGTATCTAGACCAGGGGTGTCAAACTTGCAGCATCATGTTTTCATCATATCACGACTTTCCCCCTTTCACTAAAATGGGAGTGGATGTGGCCAGCGTGTGGCACATCTGGCCCACAGGCTGCACATTTGACACCTCTGCTCCAGATTGATGCCTTAACCACTATACCATCTATCTAAGAGCCTCTCTGGTGCAGTGGTTAGAATGCAGTACTGCAAGCTATTTCTACTGATCACTGGCTGCCAGCAGTTTGGCAGATCGAATCTCAGTAGGCTCAGTAAGCTCAAGATTGACTCAGCTTTCCTTAAAAAACAATACAATAAGAAGTCAACCACAATGATAATTAAAATCCCATAACCCTAACAACCCATTAAAAAACCCAAAACCAATCTAACAACATACATACCAACAAACATACATAAGTACACGACCCCCAGGCGTGTCGACAAAACCAGGTTTTCACAGCTTTTTGAAAAGCTGTAGAGTGGGAGCAGTGTAAACATTGGGGGGGGTAGTTGGTCCCATAGAGCCGGGGCGGCAACAGAAAAGGCCTTACCTCACGGTCCTGTCAACCTACATTGTTAGTTTGGTGGGACCTGGAGGAGGTCGATTCTGTACGATCTAATAGACCTCTGGGAGGTATGTGGCACTAGATGGTCCTGTAAATAGTCAGGCCCTAAGCCATACAGGGTTTTATAGGTAATAACCAACACATTGAATTATGACCGGAGACTAATCGGTAGCTAATCGGTAGCCAGTGCAGCATGTGGAGTGTTGGTGTTATATGGGCATACTGACCTTCACCCATAACAGCTTGTGCAGCTGCATTCTGGACTATTTACAGTCTCTGAACACTCTTCAAGGGTAGCCCCATGTAGAGCACATTGCAATAATCAAGACTGGAGGTAATGAGAGCCTGAGTGACTGTGTGCAAGGCCTCCTGTTCCAAATAGGGCCATAACTGGTACACCAGGCGAACCTGGGCAATTGCTACCTTAGATTTCCCTAAATATTTATATATAATCACAACTACTAATAGTTCAAAGGTCTCCCTTTCCTTCCCTTTCCCATCTCCTTCTGCCTCTGCTTTTGCCTCTTCCCCTTATTTCACAGAATAAACAGTAAAAAAATATTTCAAAAGTTCCTAAAACATTCTAAAAACCTATTTGGTATAATAGTTTAAGACACTGAACTTGAAATGGGGAGACTCTGAGTTTTAATCCTTCCTCGGGAATGAAGCCAGTTTTGTAAATTTGGGGCCAGTCACACTCTCTCATCCTAAGGAGAATGTTATGACAAGCACTTCCTAAAAATGTGCCAAGAAAACTACAAGAACTTCCCCAGGCAATTGCCAGGAGTCATCAATGACTTAAAAGCACACATAGCAAATTACAGCCCCCCACCACCATTGCATTATAATGGTCTGAAGAAAGAAGAATATCTTTAGCACAAATTGAAATGTGAGATCCTTGGTATTCTCTGAGCTTGGTTGTTTTCTTGTAGACCTTTCATTATCCAAATAAGGTGACTATCAGTGTTCCAAATAGCATCTGAGAAATAAATAAGAGCTGGGGTGGCGCAGTAGGTAGAATGTTGCAGTGCAGGCCACTGAAGTTGACTGTAGATCTGAAGGTCAGCGGTTGAAATCGCATCACCGACTCAAGGTTGACTCAGCCTTCCATCCTTCCGAGGTGGGTAAAATGAGGACCCGGATTGTGGGGGCAATAGGCTGGCTCTGTTAAAAAGTGCTATTCCTAACATGTTGTAAGCCACCCTGAGTCTAAGGAGAAGGGTGGCATAAAAATTGAATAAATAAATAAAAATTGAATAAATAAAATCAGAGTTCAAGGCTTGGCCTTCTTCAGAGTTCTAATTTATTAACAGGGCCATCTTAGCACAACTGGAGTAACCCAAATCTAAAGCTATGAGAGTTTCTCCACCCAGGTTAAAGTTCATTTCCTTGCATCTTGTCCAGTGATGGGCTCCTACGGGTACGGTCAGGAACACAGTACCGGTAGCAAAATTTGGAGCTCAACCCCAGAGCACCCAATTTGCACTGAAAGGTGTTGAAAGAAAATGCATAAGCCATGCCCACAGTGTGGTAGTAAAAATTTTGGTAGCCCATCACTGATCTTGTCCCACAAGTCCATCACATGAACCATACATCTTCTGCCAGTGTATCCTGCAACACTCAGCAGCTTCTGGACAGAAGCTGAACAAAGTCTGACCTTGAGAAGCTAAAAGGAATGCATCATGGCATGCAGCCATCCCTCCCAGGTTCCCACAGCAAGTAACATTTTAAAGCATTTAAATGTGGCAGGCCAGAGGCTTCAATCAAATATGGCTTTGACCTGACAGTGACATCATGAGTGCTTGCGATCATCATCAGTGCTAGTGATGTGACCCAGTTTAGTTAATGAAACGTCTACAACAGGAGTCCCCAAATGGCAACTTTAAGACTTGTGGTCTTCAACTCCCAGAATTCTCCAGCCAGCCTGTGAATTGAAGACCACAAGTCTTAAAGTTGCCAAGTTTGAAGACCTCTTGCTCTACAAGAAAACAACCAAGCTCAGAGATGTTCTGTCAGGCTCTCTGGTAGACTCCTCCCAAAAATTCACAGGTACAAATTTCAGACAAACACACGTTTGAAAATTCAAAACAATGTTCTTTATAATGAAAATTCACTTAACCTAAGCCCTCTTTTGGTATAGCAAAGAGCACTCGTCTCCAAACAAACTGGTAATTTGTACAAGTCCCTTATCAGTTCTGTGATACTTAGATTGCAGCTGTGAGGCAATTCACAGTCCTTCTTCTTTCATAAAGTGAAACACACTTTGCTCTGGTTTAGTTTCAAAGCAGGGAAAAATCGGCACACAAAAGGTCAAAGTCAGTAAAGCAGTCACGAAACACAACGATCAGATAATCCTCCACAATGGCCAAACCCACAGGCTGCTCTTTATAGCAGCCTCACTAATTACCACAGCCCCACCCAACCACAGGTGGCCTCATTTTTTTTGATAATAATCTCTCAGTTGTTGTTGCCTATGCATCGCTGTCCGCATGCATGGCTGTATCATTAACTCTTGTTCTGAATCCAAGGAGGAGCTAGATAATTGATCTCCTTCTGAGCTGTCTGCCACACTCTCCTCCTCCCTGTCACTCATGTCTTCTTGGTCAGAGGAGCCTTCATCATCAGATTCCACCGGGGGCAAAACAGGCCTGCAGCATGTGGATGTCTCCCCCACAGCCACAGTCCTTGGGGCAGGAGCTGGGCCAGAGCTAACCACAACAAGAGAGCACCAAGGATCCCTCATTAAAATGGTCTGACATGTACAGTCATATAATGTTTTGGTTCTATATTGTTTTTGCAATATCACTGTGAGTCCCAAGAATGGTGATGTCAAAAAGATAATGCAAGCAAAGAGAAAAATAAATAAATACCAACTTCAATAATTTTAAATTCCAAATTCTATTTGTATCATTAGGAAATGCTAATACTGATCTGTTGCAGTGGTGCTGACTTTCCTACATGAAATGCTGCAGTTGGTATTTCTAACAGCATGAAAATATTTACACTTGAACAGGTGTGATGTGGGAGGAAGTGACATCATCACTGAAATGCCAGAAATTTAAAAGGCAGCTTCAGCATTTCTTGTGATAGCATGCATATGCATGGAGTAGCACACTTGTAAAATTTGGGAGGAAAGGTTACTGGGTGCATATTTAGTAGGTGTAATGCTCCATTTGAGCAATACATACTTCTTCCTAATATACTGTACATGAACGTATGAAAGAGCCAGATTTGATCAATTTCAAGGGTCTATGAAACAAAACAAACACAATTTTGCAGCTGATATGATTTTATATTGTTATAAGAAAAGGGAGCTGGGAAGTATTTTTGAGTCTGTAAAAAAATATCATCAGACTTTCAAAATAAGTTTTTCAAAATGAAAGTCAGCTGAGTATTTAACCTTTAGGCCATCCTTCCCTACTTTGCTAGATGTGATAGAAGAGTTTTGGCTGATGAGAAATGCAACAAAATGCTTTGTTCTGCTGTTTCAGGGATAGGTTCCTCCTGGTTCAGACCAGATCGGCCAAACCATTAGTGACCCGCTGGCGATGTAATTTTGGCATCACAGATCCGGTTCTGTCTGTATCAGTCTATGCTTGCTGCCATCTTTTTTTCTGAATTTTCTGCCAATTTTCCTGTGTTCTGATGCGTTCTCCTCACCTTGTGCTTTGAAAAAAGCCCTCCTACCCCTAGGTTAATACTGACCTTTATTTCTTCTCCTGAAGCATAGCTGATCAGCTCCTCAGTTATATTTGGGACTGAATCCAACCTTCTGAGCATGCCTAGATGTGTAATCACACAATTCCCACAGCCGACTTACCGGCCGGTGGGGGTTGCGGCGATCGGCGGGGGATGGAGGCCGCCATGTTGGGGGGCGGAGTCACGGCACCCACGTCGGGTGCCGTGACCACGTGGTGCGGTGCGTGGGCACCGATTGGCCGGGCGAGGGCAGGCAGCCCTATAAGAGGGGGCTGCCTTGTGGCGCAGCAGTCTCGCCCGGAGCATCGTGAGGCGAGGCTGCTGCTGCCTTTCCCCCCAGCGAGCTGCGTCACAGGCCTGAAGGCCGGGTGCGCAGCCGAGGAGCGCCGGAGCGTCAGGCCTTCGAGGCCAGAAGAGCCGCGAGCGGCGGCTGGAGCCTTAGCTCGCTTCGGCGACACCCCCCACAGGGTTTGGAGGCGCATTGGAACAGGGAGGCATGGCGGGGGGCGGACGTGGTCGCTCGGGGGCACGGCGGCGGGCCTCGGGGGGGCAGGCCGGAGGGCCGGGGGCCCCTCCCACGGAGCCCCGCCGCACTGGAAGAAGGAGGGCGCCCAAGCGGGCGTGGAGCGAGGCCCCAAGGGCAGGGTCTGCCAGGAGGCAGGACAGCGAGGAAGGCCCCAGGGGGGTAGCGACCCCCAGGGGGCGCTCGAGGGGCCGTAGGGGAGCGGCAGTGGGGGCGAGGGGGCCCCGCCAGGGCCGGGCCCCGCCCGTGGACCCACTGGTGGCCCCAGAGGAGTTTTCCAGCGCTGAGGAGGGGCCTCTCAGTGGTAGGGAATCAGGTTTCTCTGAAGCAGAGGCTTCTGCTTCACGGCCTGCCAGAAAGGGGCAGGGGGAGAGGGATTCGCTTTCTGTTTCCTCACGTATACTGTCTTCATTACTCGAGAAACTGGAAGAGAGGCCAAAGAAGCGGGGCAGGTCTCGTCGGGGCCGGGCCACGCCAGCCGCCGGCGCGGATGGGGCTCGGAGCTCATCGGAGTCGGCTGGGAGCCCGCAGAGATCCCACGAGGACCGGCATGCGCAGTCAAAGACCAAGCGGAGGAAGGCCAGCAGGATGGTATCCGGCTCTGAGGAGGCGGATGACGACTCCTCTCACTGGGGTGAGTGCCCTATGCCTAGGCACCGGTGGTCCCTCCCAAGAGGGCCTCGTGGCCGGCTACGGGCTTCAAAACGCACCACACGGGGGGGTCACAGGACCTGGCGCTCCCGCACAGCTGCGCAGGTCTGGAGGAGGGGGCGTAGAAAGACAGTGGCTAGGAAGCACAAACGGAAGAGGGATACCTCTAGGGACAGCTCGGGGTCAACCACCTCGGGGTCTACCAGTACTTCTTTTGACAGCGATAATCCTTTCGCGCCGGGCCTACCAGACACTCCGCTCAGTATGCACATGTCCCAGTCCCTCAAACGTAAAATTTGGCGGGGCGCTTACGTGGACATGTTTCAGATTTTGCTACCGCCTAAGTCAAAGAAGGAGAAGGATAAGGAGGGCAAGAAGGGGTCGGAGGACCCAAAAGGCACCAAAATGGACAAGGGAATTCTGTCGTGGGCGTATGCATTTTTGGCCTACCACTCTGTGGTGGTAGAAGATGATGTCCATAAGACACACGAGCTCATCTTGTACATGAACATGATTCTGAGAGCGTATCAGGAGTTTGGGGGCGAGGCTTGGAAGCGATATGACGAGGATTTTCGCAGGTTCGCCGCCCATAACAGGCACTGGCCGTGGGATATGCGGCATAACGATTTGTGGCTTCAGGCCACGCAGCAGGCGTCAACTCCGGCCAGTGGGCGAACACCCACAGGTCATTTGCTTTTAACCACGGGCAAGGAGGCTACTCTTCCCTGCCCGGCGGTGGGGACGGCGACCCCGGCCTCCGGTCAACGCAGCACGGCTGGGTCGTCCTTTCGAGGTCAGCCGTACTGTTACGAGTACGGCGCTAGAGGGGCCTGTTCCAGGGCATATTGTCGTTTTCGCCACGCCTGCTCCTTGTGTAGTGGCAGACACCCGACCTCCGCTTGTTACAGGGGGCGCGGTGGGGCCGGCTCCAAGGACGCTGGGACCCCCGCCAAACCCCAGCCTGGGGGGGCTCAAGGTAAGGGGCCCAACCCCCGTTAGATTGGACAGGTTGCAGCATTGGCTCACCGGCTACCGCCCCAAGAAGGGCGCAGATTTCCTGCTCGCAGGGTTTACCGCGGGTTTCAGGATCCCGTATGGGGGGCCGCGCAGGGCATGCATGGCGGACAATTTGAGGTCTGTGGCAGGAATGGGCCACGTTGTGCGGGACAAAATTATGAAGGAGGTGCGCGAGGGCCGGGTTTTGGGCCCCTTTGCGGAGCCACCCCTGCCCTTCCTGCAGGTGTCCCCACTCGGCGTGGTGCCCAAGAGGGCCGCGGGTGAGTTTAGGCTTATACATCACCTGTCGTTCCCCCCTGGTGAATCGGTGAACGACCACATTCCCGAGGAGCTCTGCTCGGTGCGCTACACGCCATTCGAGACGGCGGTCGCGATGGTCCGGGCGTGCGGAGTGGGGGCGCTGATGGGGAAGTGTGATATCAAATCGGCCTTCCGGCTTTTGCCCATTCACCCGGGGGATTTCGACTTGTTGGGTTTCCAGTTCGAGGGCGGGTTCTTTGTTGATAGAGCTTTGCCAATGGGTTGTTCTATATCCTGCTCGTTGTTTGAGAAGTTTAGTTCATTTTTGGAGTGGGCACATGTTAAGAGTACGGGCTTTGCGTCTGTCGTACATTATTTGGATGATTTTCTATTCGCGGGGCCGGCGGGCGCCGTCGATTGTCAGCAGGGAATGATGGGTTTCCAGGCTTTATGCGCGGATTTAGGTGTACCTTTGGCTCACGAAAAGACCGAGGGGCCTTCAACCAAACTGACATTTTTAGGCATCGAGGTGGACTCCGTTGCACAAACGTGTAGGCTACCCGATGACAAACTGACTAGACTCAAGGAAGCGGTGAGGGCCACACGAGCCGCACGGAAGGTGACTTTGAAACAGGTGCAGGAGCTGGCTGGCCTGTTAAATTTTGCCTGTCGGGTGATCGCGCCAGGAAGGGCCTTTATGTTTAGACTGTACAGGGCAACGGTTGGAGTGTCAAAACCGCACCACAGGATCAGGTTATCAAAGAGTGTTAGGGAGGACCTCGTGGTGTGGCAAGGGTTTCTGGACGGATACAACGGTGTGTCATTGTGGAGGCAGGATATGTTGCTGAAAGCGGACTTCCAAGTGAAGTCCGATGCGGCGGGCACGACCGGCTTTGGAGTGGTGTGGCAAAGCAAATGGTTTCGGGCTGACTGGCCGCAGGAGTGGCTCGGTGGGGCTATCTGTAGGGATTTGACATTTTTGGAGTTATTCCCAATAGTCGTGGCCATTGAGTTGTGGGCATCCAGTTTTGCCGGTAGGACAGTCCACTTCTGGTGCGACAATATGGCGGTGGTGCATGTAGTGAATACTCTTTCATCTAGGAACGAGCGGGTTATGGGTTTGGTCCGGCATATGGTTAGGAGATGCCTTGCCAACAATATGCTTTTCCGGGCACATCATGTTCCGGGGGTGAGAAACGGGGTGGCTGACGCTCTGTCCAGGGGGCAGTTGGCTAGGTTCCGGCTGCTTGCCCCACAGGCCGAGGAGTACCCGGAAGCAGCCCCACAGCATCTGTGGCTGATTGGAGGGCCGACGTAAGCAAGGCCATGGATTTGTCCATAGCTCCCAGCACCAGGAGAGCGTACCAGCGGGCAGGTAGGGAATTTTGGGCTTTTCGTCATGATAGGAGATACGATCAGCTCTGGCCGGCCCCGGTCGAACACCTCCTTGAATTTTGCGCGCTTGACCGCCGCCGTGGGTTGTCTGCCCGGACGATTAGGGGCAAGTTGGCAGGCCTGGCCTTCGTCGCCAAGTCTCGGGGCTTTGCGGACACCACAGGGGATTTCAGGATTAGAAAGACATTAGAGGGTTGGATCAGGGAGAAAGGTCAGGCCCGGGGTGACAGCAGGCGTCCCCTCAAGCTCACCCACTTGATGGGGCTTTACGAGCTGTGGGGTCGGCTCTGCCGCTCTGCTTATGAGGCGTCATTGTACCACGCCGCGGCGGTGACCTTGTTTTTCGGGGCCTTTCGGGTCAGCGAGGTCCTAGCAGCTTCTAGAGCCGATAGTTCCGGCCAGGCGTTCACCACTAGGGATATCAAGTTAGGTCGTAGCTCGGTGTCCTTGAGGCTTCGGCGGTCCAAGACCGATCAGAGGGGTAGAGGTGTGACGGTCCAACTTTCCCGGGCTAACAACCGGCGGGTGTGCCCGGTGGCAGCTCTGGTGGCGTATTGGGCCCACAGGGGTGTAGAGCCGGGTTTTTTGTTTTGTCATGTGTCCGGTGAACCCCTGACCAGGTACCAGTTTTGGGCTGTCACGTCCAAGGCGCTTGCAAGGCTGGGCTTGGATCCCAGACGTTACGGGACTCACTCATTCAGAATAGGTGCAGCGTCGTTGGCAGCAGTCGAAGGCTTCAGCAGGCTGGATATAAAGACAGTGGGCCGCTGGAGATCTGGGGCCTTCCGGACGTACATCCGCCCCTAGGTGAGTGGGGCGGGGCGGGGGGGGAGGCGCCGGGCCGCCAGTCTGATGCTGCTCTGCTTCCTCCCTTTCTCTAGCCCGACGACTTGACCGGCGCCGCAGGATCCTGATATGTGGCCACAGCATGGTGTACTGGGCCGAGCGGAGGGCCCGTGAGATGATGCCCGGCACGAGTTTGGAGATCGACCGAGCGGTGGTTCAGTGGTTGGGCCGACGAGGCCTACGTTGGCGGGAAGTTCTTCCGCTGTTGTTCGACAGTGGAAGGGTGCGAGGGGTGCCGGGCTGTTTGGTATTGCACGTTGGTGGGAATGATCTAGGGGCGATGACAGGTGTAGAGCTGCTGTGGCACATCTGGGAGAGTTTGCAGGTGATCTGGGAGCGGTGGCCAGATACGTGTGTGTGGTGGTCCAACATCCTGCCCAGGAGGAGTTGGCGGCAGGCTAGAAGTCCTAGCGCTGTGGACAAGGCTAGAAAGAGGGTAAACAGAGCGGTTAGGAAGTGGGTGATTCAGGCTGGGGGTGGAGTGATAGACCATCCAGACATCAGGGCATCCCTCACAGATTTGTACAGGCAGGACGGGGTTCATTTGACCGATAGTGGGAACGATAAATTTATAGCCGACCTGCAGAGGTGCCTGCACATTTATGTGCAGGGGGGGGAGCAGGGGGAATAAATTAAAATTTCACCCCCTGCTGTGGCCGATAGGGGGCGGAAAATAAAATAAATAGCAACTGGTGAGCTCCTTTTGGGGCACCTCTACTGAGGTGAGGGGCGAGCTCCTTCTTGGATTACAGGGCTCGACCGGCCTGGGTCCGGGGAGTGAGTCGCTCCTGTGGCTCGCTGGCGGGAGTTTAACGTAGACCTGTAGCGAGCCATCCCACACGCCAGGTGTGGCGTAGTAAGGGTGCAGGGGGTAGGTGTAGTTCAACATGACCCGCACCCAGTTTCAAGGAGTTTTCGCCCCAGGGTTGCTGTCTGAATTGGGCATGTTATTCCGCCCCCATTTGATCTTGCACCCTGCAGGTCATGTGGGGTTAATGTTTTAAATAAGTTAATAAGTTAAGAATTAAGTTGTTGAATAAAAGTGACCCCGTTATACCCACACCTTGTGTCCGACTATTACTCCGCCTGCGCCGCAATTCCCACAGCCGACTTACCGGCCGGTGGGGGTTGCGGCGATCGGCGGGGGATGGAGGCCGCCATGTTGGGGGGCGGAGTCACGGCACCCACGTCGGGTGCCGTGACCACGTGGTGCGGTGCGTGGGCACCGATTGGCCGGGCGAGGGCAGGCAGCCCTATAAGAGGGGGCTGCCTTGTGGCGCAGCAGTCTCGCCCGGAGCATCGTGAGGCACCCACCCACCCTCCCTCTGTTACAGGGTGCATATGATGGGTCGCCCTCCGGGGGGCCGAGTGGGAATTTTTTGCAGTCACAGCAGAATTGGACGAGCTGCGATTGTTTTTTTGCCTACTCCACTCTGTGCGTGGGAGTGTGGTTAGGGGGTGGCCCCACCATCTAGTGCCCCCCCCCTTAGGGTCACTGGGGGGGGGAGGGGGGGCCGATAGGGGGCGGAAAATAAAATAAATAGCAACTGGTGAGCTCCTTTTGGGGCACCTCTACTGAGGTGAGGGGCGAGCTCCTTCTTGGATTACAGGGCTCGACCGGCCTGGGTCCGGGGAGTGAGTCGCTCCTGTGGCTCGCTGGCGGGAGTTTAACGTAGACCTGTAGCGAGCCATCCCACACGCCAGGTGTGGCGTAGTAAGGGTGCAGGGGGTAGGTGTAGTTCAACATGACCCGCACCCAGTTTCAAGGAGTTTTCGCCCCAGGGTTGCTGTCTGAATTGGGCATGTTATTCCGCCCCCATTTGATCTTGCACCCTGCAGGTCATGTGGGGTTAATGTTTTAAATAAGTTAATAAGTTAAGAATTAAGTTGTTGAATAAAAGTGACCCCGTTATACCCACACCTTGTGTCCGACTATTACTCCGCCTGCGCCGCAATGAGATGCACGCATGAGAGAGAGAGGAACAAGCACCTGTGTGCAAAACATTGCAATACAAACCAGTGGTGAAGGTAACTGGAACCCACCCCTGTGTTGTCTCCATCAGTAAAGTCAGCTGAAAAACACAGAATCCTCAAGCTCTCTGAAAATATGAGGGGCATATCTCTTTCACGGGAGAAGAAAACTCTGAGAAACTGCAGAGAGGTTTTGGCATAGTATTACTAACAAGCATCCCTAAAAAGGAAGACAAGTCAAAAGATTTGAACTGAAAGCTTGCCTAGATAGAAAGAGCTGCTAGCACAGATAGAGCTGCTTGGAATTGATTCAACCTTCTCTTTGCAATTTTGTCTCATTTGGCACTAGGAAACTGAGACAGAATCACCATGTTCTTAATTTTATAACAACCTTCCCTAACTGTGAGCCTAGATCACAGAACATGAGATTTTCTCTATCTGTCTTCAAGCCTCTGAGCACCCACCAAATGGTAGCAAAGACATTCAGTAAATTATTATTTGTGCAGCTTTCTAACTAATACAGAGATTCTTGAAATCTTAGTTTCAACTGAGAACAGGCCATCCTTCTTCTACATGACAGCCTTTTGGATGTTTTTCAATTGTTGGTTGAGCTCCCTTTAGCCTTTGCTTTTTCAAAGGAAATATGCCTAGGTTCTTTAATAGTTTCTCATAAAGCTTGGTTTGCAGATCACTCCTTGTTCAAATTGAGGAAATGGGACTCAATTGGTTTTCCGCTCTGGGTCTTGCTGTCACCAGCATCCATGCTACCAACAATGGCACTTTGGATGCCCTCATCTCTGACTTTGCTGATGTTTCCTGCCCATGCCTGGGTAAATATATGGGAAGCCCCATTTCCTTCAACTTGGACCCCCAGGTGGCCCCAATCTGGTTGAAGTACAGGTGCATCCCCTTAACTCTGGCCTAAGATAGATCTAGAACTGGATAAACTTTTTTCCCCCAGAAAAGTTTTATTTTTCTCCACACATACAAACATGCCATATCATATACCTTCAATACAATACAATACAAACATTTTTCAGCCTCCAAATATAATTTACTTGACTTCAGTAAAGCATTTGACAAAGTATCTCATTCCATCCTTATTGAAAAAGTGGTCAAGTATGGGATTGACAAAAGAACAGTTAGATGAATTCCAAACTGGCTTAGTGATCATACTCAAAGTGTGGTAATAAATTGCTGCAAGGGAGTAGATTTAGATTAGATATCAGAAAAAAATTTCTAACGGTAAGGGTGAAAAACCGATGGAACAGTTTGCCATAGGAGGTGGTGAGCTCGCCTTCACTGGAGGTCTTCAAACCAAGACTGGACAGTCATCTTTCTGTGATGGTTTAGTGAATCCTGCATTGAGCAAGGGATTGGACCTGATGACCCTGGAGGTCCCTTCTAACTCTATGATTCTATGATTCTAATCTGGATAAATTTATCACCCAAGGAGTATTAGAGCCTATAGATCACTCCAATTGGGAAACCCCTATTGTATTTCCCCTAAAATCTGATGGCACCATCAGAATCTGTGCTGACTATGAAGCAACACTTAACATGGCACTGCGGGCCAACACCTACCCTGTCTCAGGAGTACAGCACATACTCCTTGGGATGGGGCTCCATTTTTGTCAAGGTGGATCTTGCACGTATATCAGCAGCTCCCAGTGAATTATGCCACTACCTTGGCTCAAACCATTGTCACCCACTGGGAAGCATTCAAGTGCAAGCACCTGCAGTTTGGTGTCACTGTAGCCCCTGGCGTTTTTCAAAGCCTCATTGAATGGCTGCTCCAAAGATTGCAGGGGATGGTTCCCTACTTTGATGACGTCCTAATCTCTGCCTCCAGCTACTCTGACCTCATATTATTATTATTATTATTATTATTATTATTATTATTATTATTATTATTTGTATGCCGCCCCTCTCCAGAGACTCGGAGCGGCTCACAACAACAAAACAGTACAAATCCAATAGTTAAAACAATTTAAAACCCTTAATATAAAAAACAATCATACATCTCATACAAACCATACGTAAAGCGGAAACGAGCCAGGGGAATCAATTTCCCCATGCCTGATGGCAGAGGTGGGTTTTAAGGAGTTTGTAAAAGGCAAGGAGGGTGGGGGCAATCCTAATCTCCAGGGGGAGTTGGTTCCAGAGGGCCGGGGCCGCCACAGTGAAGGCTCTTCCCCAGGGTCCCGCCAGATGACATTGTTTCGTCGATGGGACCTGGAGAAGACCCACTCTGTGGGACCTAACTGGTCGCTGGGATTCGTGTGGCAGAAGGCAGTCTCAGAGATATTCTGGTCCAATGCCATGAAGGGCTTTATAGGCCATAACCAACACTTTGAATTGAGACCAGGAACAGATCAGCAACCAATGCAGACTGCGGATTATTGGTGTAACATGGGCATACCTGGGGAAGCCCATGATTGCTCTTGCAGCTGCATTCTGCACGAACTGAAGTTTCCGAACACTTTTCAAAGGTAGCCCCATGTAGAGAGCATTACAGTAGTCGAACCTCGAGGTGATGAGGGCATGAGTGACTGTGAGCAGTGACTCCCAGTCCAGGTAGGGCCGCAACTGGTGCACCAGGCAAACCTGGGCAAACGCCCCCCCTTGGCACAGCTGAAAATTAAATTCCGAAGACTCGGGGTGGCTCACAACAGTAATAAAAACAGTATAACAATGGAACAAATCTAATAATAAAATATATAAAAACCTCAACAATTAAAAACCATACAGCACATACACATCAAACATGAAATATAATAAGCCTGGGGGAGATGTCTTAGTTCCCCCATGCCTGGCGATATAGGTGGGTCTTAAGTGACTTGCGAAAGACAAGGAGGGTGGGGGCCATTCTAATCTCCAGGGGAAGTTGATTCCAGAGGGCTGGGGCCTCCACAGAGAAGGCTCTTCCCCTTGGTCCCACCAAACGATATTGTTCGATGGGACCCGAAGAAGGCCAACTCTGTGGGACCTTATCGGCCGCTGGGATTCGTGCGGTAGAAGGCGGTATTTTGCTATGGTATTTTGTTATCATCTGCATTGTGTTAGGCTACTTCCACCATCATCCCCTCAATCATTATGCTAACTGCAAATAATGGTAGTTATGTTTAAATATTTTGGGAGAATACTAAGTAGGAGAAGATGTTTAATTTTGAGTTTATTACTCTAAATAAGCACCTACATTTTAAGCACCTAAATAAGAACCTACATGTAATTTTTTGTGTGCGGATAACCCATGTATCCATCTAACATTCTTGATCTAAATCCTATATATATATAAATATATATACATATGTATGTATGTATGTATGTATGTATGTATGTTTCACATGTTTTTGGCTGAAATTTTAAAATTAAGGAAGACTAGGGTGGCACCATTTTGGCCTTGTTCTGGCCTCATCAGCTAGTCACACCCTTACTGGGATTTGATCTGGCAGCTTCTGCCTTGTAAATAATATGATGGTCTTGGCATATTCGGGTTTCTTCCCGTGTAGGATTTGGAAATTTCTGGTGACGTTTCGACGAGGTCCCACTCGTCATCTTCAGGCTGGTGCTTCTGTCCTTGTTCGCCCTAGAAGATTTCTGTTGATGTTTCGATTCATTGAAATGTCACCAGAAATCTCTAAATCCTACATGGGAAGAACCCCGAATATGCCAAGACCTTCATACCCGTCCCCATGAAAATATACGAAAACATATAGCTGATGAGGCCAGAATAAGGCCAAAATAGCACTATCCTAGTCTCCCTTAATTTTAAAAATTCAGCAAAAACGTATATATACTGTATACACACACACCATCTGTTGTCCCCACCAGACTTCATTTCTAGGTTTATTTTTGTTTTATTATTCTATGAAATAAATAAAAGAGTAAAAAGAATATGAGCAGAGATAACAATGCTATAATGACAAGGATGTTCTGATTGTAAAATCTGCTGCTATGGAAAGTGGTAAACAATATTTTGTAAAATAAAAATAAAAAAGTTTTAAAATTACAATAAATCACTAAGTTTTAGTGTCTTCCTTCAATACTTTTTTTAAAAAAGGAAATTGATAGCCACTGGGATGAGTGTCATTTTGAACACCACTGGTGTGTGTGTGCGTCTGTGTGTTTTTAAAAAATCACAGTGGACTTTAAAAATGAAAAGAATGGAAAGTTATCTACTCAGCACTGAACATTATATAGTTCCCAGTTTGAAAGTCCTTTACAATCAGAGATCTCATCAAGACTGCCATTTTCCAAAAGCATTATATATCCTGCCTGGCAGTGAATAAAAAGCTGGGACAACAAGCAGAGAAGAAAGCTCCTCTTATCGTGTGTCTGTCTCCATGATATAGCCTAAATCAACCTTATTCATTTATATTCAGAGAACACTTAAGAATACTGATGTGATCACATGGAATTGTCAAAGGAGGTCTGAGGTTTGGTAACTTGTTCAAGGTGACTTAGATGCTTTTGAAAGGTTTAAGGCAGAGACATTATATGTGAAGTCGCCAGGTGTATTTTACAATTCTCAGTTCAATTTTGACTTTTTTTTATACAATGAAAAATTACATAATAAACATTAAAGCCATTTCCTTATTCTCTAGGCAGAAGATAGAGTACTTAAGGCCCAGCAAACCAATGGAACAATTAGTCATGACTGATATAAGTGGTTTTACTTTCAGTGGGATTCCCAAGCAGTGGACTCTCTCACACTTAGAGTCAAGCTACTACTTAGATTAAAAGCAGATTGTAAATTCCTTTAAGGTACTCATTCTTTGAAACATTTTCAGTGCTGGGGGTATGGTGCTCCTTCCCCTTTATGAATATCTGCTTTAATAATTTGTCAGTGAATGTAGCTGACAAAGAGCAAAACCCGATTCTGTGTTTTCTGAGGGCCAAAATGGAATTCATCAGTCCATAATGGAATTCATCAGAGGGGTCAAAAGATCAAATGACAAAAATATGTCTCACAATACAATATGTGTCCCAATGACACAATTCCAACTCTGCTATCTCAATGTATATGTTGCCATTTTGGAATCATTGTGGTTAAGAATGGACGCCTGTGATCACATTCACAGGGGAAGAGCCTTCTCTGTGGCAGCCCCGACCCTCTGGAATCAACTCCCCCCAGAGATTAGAACGGCCCCCACCCTCCTTGTCTTTCGCAAGTTACTCAAGACCCACCTATATCGCCAGGCATGGGGGAATTAAGACATCTCCCCCAGGCTTTCTTATGTTTTATGTTTGGTATGTATGTATTGTATGGTTTTTAAATTGTTGGGGTTTTTTAATGTAATTTTATTATTAGATTTGTTCCATTGTTATACTGTTTTTATTGTTGTTGTGAGCCGCCTCGAGTCTTCGGAGAGGGGCGGCATACAAATCTAATAAATTGAATTGAATTCACATAAAGAGCCATGCAGTGGTTAGAATGCAGTATTGCAGGCCAGTTCTGCCCACTTCCCACAGTTTGACTCTTATTGGCTGAAGGTTGACTCAGCCTTCCATCCTTCAATAAAATTAGGACCCAGATTGTCGGGGGCAATATGCTGTGTAAATTGCTTAGATGGGGCTGTAAACACTGTATGTAAGCGGTAAGATGGAGTGGCTGTGGGTCCTGCCTCCCAAGGACAATTCCATCTGTCTGTCCATTACCCTGGGGGAGAATCATTGACTCCTCAGAGAGGGTTCGCAACTTGGGCATCCTCCTCGATCCACAGCTCACATTAGAGAAACACCTTTCAGCTGTGGCACCAGTTGCGACCCTATTTGGACTGGGGGAACTAAGATACACTTTCCCCCTAGGCCTTCACAATTTTATGTATGGTATGTTTGTATGTATGTATGATTGGTCTTTATATAATGGGTTTTTAACTGCTTTTTTAGTATTGGATTTTGTTGTACTGTTTTACTGCTGTTGTTAGCCGCCCCGAGTCTGTGGAGAGGGGCAGCATACAAATCCAATAAATAATAATAATAATAATAATAATAATAATAATAATAATAATAATAATGTAAGTCTAGGCATGATTGCTATTCTCAAATTCTGGCAGAAAATCATGTGACAGTCTGTCATGTCAACTCTCCTGGAGATTCTGGACACAATACCACAACAGTGAGAAGCAAATACATGTTACTTATAAGCTTTTCAGCCCAAACCAACTTAGTGGAAGCTTAGTGACTTTATATAGATAAATCTAAAAAGAGATAATATCCATCCATATATTGTATTCTAACTTATTTTTCCACTGGCTAAATATTTCAGTTTTTAATATTACCTTTGCATTTAGGATGGTGTGAAAAATATGTCAGGTAGTTTATCCTTCTTCAGTGCAATCTCCTGTTTTTCAACTTCTATTCAACCCTGTTGAAAGCAAAACCTTCCACAGAGTTTTGAGAAAGCTTCTACTGCTAATCAGGTAATTTTATAACCAAACTGACAACCAAAACTGAAATTGCTACACATCCCAAACAATTAAAACTTTAATTTAAAAACCAAAGAAAGGAAATATAGCAAATCCACAATTTGAATCCAAAGTTCCAGAAGAATATTATTAACTTCTGTGCCATGAAAGAAGCCATACGTATTACAAATTGCAATATTTTATGGAGATGAATATATGATGGACTTAAAAAAAACATTTTTAGTTAAGAATACCTAATAGATAGTTGGCAATTTTGGTCATGCTGCAGCCTTAGCCACAAGTTTCTGACTGACCATTTTTCCTGTAAAGAATGGAGGAGGATTGCAATCATTCTCCTTTGAACTTGATTGTAAGAGTCTATTTGTGATTTGTTTATATCTTATGGATGTCAGTAACTGTGGGTTTTCATAGTGGGAACAGCTATAAGGCTTTCAGGTTGAACTCTTACACTTCAAAATGTACTGTTGCACTATTGCCATCAGAGTCTGTGGGGTGATGAGTGGGGGCAAGTGACAAAACATGTGTTATGACATTGGAATGCAAGTATGAAAGGTCAAAGCTAGCACATTTCATCATTTTGGCATCACTGTGGCTAATTGTAGATGTTTCTACATGGGCATCTGTGGGGGGACAAGAAGGGACAAGTGCTAAAAGAAGTGCAATGAATTTATCATATAAATGCCACAACTTATGTATCTGCATCAGACATCAGGACATGAGGACATCATCATGGCATTTATGTAATGGTGCCACTGTTTGTGTGTGTCTCATTTTGGTGTCATCACAGTTTGCTGCAAATGTCAATGCATATTAAGAATCTGTGAAACAATTAAAAATTGCATTACCAATCTGCCATAATCTACTTTGGAAGAAAATTCAAATATAAGGGATCAGCAACTAAAGGGATTATCTATTCCGGCAGTTAAACCCTTTTCAGATTGCTCAGGTAAACTACCAGACGTCTGGGAAGAATAACACAATAACAGAATTGGAGGGGACTTTGGAGGTCTTGTAGTCCAAATCCCTGCACAAGCAGTAGATCTTATATCATTCCCAACAAATGGCTGTTCAGTCTCTTCGTAAAAGCATCCAGTGATACATCTACAACCTCTGAAGGCAAAGCTGTTCCACTGGTTAATTGTCCTCATTATTAGAAAATTTCCTCTTAGTTTTTTCTTGATTAGTTTCCATCTATTTCTTGTCTTGCCTTCTGGCACTTTGGAAAATAGGTTGACCCCATCTTCTTTGTGGCAGCCCCTCAAATACTGGAACACTGCCATCATGTCATCCCTAACCCTTGTTTTTATTATATTAGACCAGGGGTCTAATCCTAGCCACAAATGTCCTAACTTGAAGCCCCCCATTAAATTCTGGAGTTGACCAGATGTCCTGTTCCCCCACCATAGTGTCTCTTCCTGCAAGGCATCTGTCCTAACCAAAAATCCCATAAATTGTGAAGTTGACTGATTACAGGAAGCCACAGCAGAGGGATGAAAGTATTATATTATAATTTGAGGAATGTAAATTGGAATCTCTGTAAGATGTGAAAAACAATAAAAAATTTATACACCCCCCCCCCAAAAAAAAAGAAAGAAAGAGCCATGTGGCTCCAGAGCCACAGGTTTCTGACCCCTGGATTAGACAAACCCAGTGATGGGCTCCTATGGGTACAGTACTAGTAACAAAATTTTGGTCAGGTACACAGTACCGGTAGCAAAATTTTGATTTTGTTTTTCTTTTTTTCCTTTCTGGGCTCTGGGTATGTTTTTCCTATTGCAGTAAAGGAGTTTGAATGTGTATAATTTTAGAAGAGCTGTGTGTGCGTGTGTTTACATACACTTTATATAGTAGATAATTAGGAGTGGGCTACTGCCTGGATAGGGGAGAACACAGTGGGGTAGCGAAAATGGAGCTCCAGAGCACTCAATTTGCACTGGAAGATGTTGAAACAAAATGCATAAGCCACGCCCACAGTGTGGCAGTAAAAATTTTGTTAGCCCATCACTGGAGAAACCTAATCCTTGCAACCGTGCTAGATTTAGGTTTTTGGTTCCAGCCCTCTAATCATCTTTTGTTGCTCTTTTCTGCACTCTTTCCAGCGTCTCTACATTTTTTTAGATAATGTGGTGACCAAAACTGAATGCAGTATTTTAAATATGATCTTACTAAGGCTAAAGGGTTGAACTAGAATACCTTCAAGGTCTCTTCTAACTCTGTTGTTGTTGTTGTTGTTGTTGTTATTATTTGATACTAATACTTCATGTGAGAGGTATTTCACTTTTCTTCACTGCCAATATTTTGCCAAAGAAGGGGATTAAGGTGGGAAGATAAGAGAACTATCATCGAAAGCAGTAGGAACAGAAGAGATCTCACAAAACCAAATTCGGTCATCAGTCTATGGAGATAGACCGAGATTGTTGGGGGCAATATGCTGACTCTGTAAACTGCTTAGAGAGGGCTGTAAAAGCACTGTGAAGCAGTATATAAGTCTAAATGCTATTGCTAATTATAACATTAGATAAGGCATAGATTTTGATGGAAACTGAGTAATGTGTGGGTGAGAATGTGGTTACCTGAAGAGCCATGCTGCAGATCCAGCCTAAATCCCATGAGATACGTGCAAGTATGAAGGAGCTTTTTGCTACATTGGATTAATTCATCTAACCACTCTGTATGCATAAGCAACTAAAAAAGAAATCAAACTGTCACCAATGATTAGACTACGGAGAAAGCACCAGGTTTGCTTTCTACAGCTACGTCTCTGTATTTTCCTTAATTACATACCTCGAGAAAGTTTGTCACTGGCACTCCTTATGTGTGGAACAGAAATTTATATTTTTCACATCCAGCAATGATGAGACTTGATAATGAAAAAGTCTTCCCCCCAACTCAGTTTAGTTTAGAAACAGTTTCCTTTGGCACAGGTTTCAGGATTTACTTAGATAACAACTAGATGGCAGCAAATAGTGTGAAAGGATAGATTCTTGTACCTCTTTTCTCCCATCTAGTGCTTGTTTAGATGTTTGCAGGACCTAACCTTTTCCCCAGACTCCCAAACTGGAAGAATAGAGAGGGATGGTTATTTTGAACTGGGCTGGAGATACAAGCTAAAATACCTCCACGGTGGTGATATTGCTTGTAACAAGAGTCTAAACAGTTCCAATACATTCAGCCATTTCATACTATTGTTCTAGAAGCACAGTATTTACAATGCAGTCAAAATTGCTAGGAATTTAGAATAGAATAGAATAGAATAGAATAGAACATATCTACATGAAACTGCTGGGTTCATAGAGAGGGATGGTTATTTTGAACTGGGCTGGAGATACAAGCTAAAATACCTCCATGGTGGTGATATTGCTTGTAACAAGAGTCTAAACAGTTCCAATACATTCAGCCATTTCATACTATTGTTCTAGAAGCACAGTATTTACAATGCAGTCAAAATTGCTAGGAATTTAGAATAGAATAGAATAGAATATATCTACATGAAACTGCTGGGTGAGATCATCCAAGGGCATGGGGTGAGGTATCATCAATATGCCGATGATACCCAGTTATACATCTCCACCCCATGTCCAGTCAACGAAGCAGTGGAAGTGATGTGCCGGTGCCTGGAGGCTGTTGGGGCCTGGATGGGTGTCAACAAACTCAAACTCAACTCAGACAAGACGGAGTGGCTGTGGGTCTTGCCTCCCAAGGACAATTCCATCTGTCCATCCATTACCCTGGGGGGAGAATCATTGACCTCCTCAGAGAAGGTTTGCAACTTGGGCGTCCTCCTCGATCCACAGCTCACATTAGAGAAACACCTTTCAGCTGTGGCAAGGGGGGCGTTCGCCCAGGTTCGCCTGGTGCATCAGTTGCAACCCTATTTGGACCAGGAGTCACTGCTCACAGTCACTCATGCCCTCATCACCTCGAGGCTCGACTACTGTAACGCTCTCTACATGGGACTACCTTTGAAAAGTGTTCGGAAACTTCAGATCGTGCAGAATGCAGCTGCGAGAGCAATCATGGGCTTTCCCAAATATGCCCATGTTACACCAACACTCCGCAGTCTGCATTGGTTGCCAATCAGTTTCCGGTCACAATTCAAAGTGTTGGTTAAGACCTATAAAGCCCTTAATGACACCGGACCAGATTACCTCAGGGACCGCCTTCTGCTGCACGAATCCCAGTGACCAGTTAGGTCCCACAGAGTGGGTCTTCTCCGGGTCCCGTCAACCAAACAATCTCGCTTGGCGGGACCCAGGGGAAGAGCCTTCTCTGTGGCGGCCCCGGCCCTCTGGAACCAACTCCCCCCAGAGATTAGAATTGCCCCCACCCTCCTTGCCTTTTGTAAGCTGCTTAAAACCCACCTCTGCCGCCAGGCATGGGGGAATTGAGACACACTTTCCCCCTAGGCCTTTACAATTTTATGCCTGGTATGTCTGTATGTATGATTGGTTTTTATATAATGGGTTTTTAACTGTTGTTAGTATTGGATTATTGCCATATGCTGTTGTATTACTGTTGTTAGCCGCCCCGAGTCTGCGGAGAGGGGCGGCATACAAATCCAATAAATAAAATAAATAAATAAATAAAGAGAGGGAGGGAGGGATGAACCATTGCACTCTCTCTCGGGCATACACACTGTTGGATCAAAGGGTCGATCATCATCAATCAAAAAAATCGGGACTTTTAAAAAATGGGACAAATAGGTAAAAAGTGGGACTGTCCCACCAAAAGCGCGATGTCTGGTCACCTTACCCCAGGTGCACTGTTTTTGCCCCCGGGGCTGCAGGGACGCTTGCTAGGCCCAAAACAGGGTGTAGGAGGTTGTGCCTAGCAAGTCTCTCTGCAGCCATTGGGAGCAAAAATGGGCTGTGATGGGAGAAATATGCAGGTTGTATTATACAAATGACTATTTTATATGTGAAATGATGACTGAAATATTTCTGTACCTATATTAGTTCTTAGTGTCAGAAAGTTTCTCCTTAGTTTTACAGGTTGCTTGTTCAGTTTCCATCCATTGCTTCTTGTTTTGCTTCTGTTGCTTTAGAAAATACATTGCTCAAAAAAAATAAACGGAACACTTAAACAACACAATATAACTCCAAGTAAATCAAACTTATGCGAAATCAAACTGTCTACTTAGGAAGCAACACTGATTGACAATCAATTTCACATGCTATTGTGCACATTCAACTTTGTACAGAGCAAAGTATTCAATGAGAATATTTCATTCATCCAGATCTAGGATGTGTTATTTGAGTGTTCCCTTTATTTTTTTGAGCATTGCCCTCCGCTTCTTTCTGGTTAAAAAGCCTGTTGCCTATCACACTCTTGGGCAAAGCATGTGAGACATTTCCTCCTTTAAGTGGTACATGAAAGTACCTCTATAGAATGTAGACAATAAAGTTTAAAATAGATGAACAACGTTTTTACAGAACTATAGATACACTGAGGCTGAGTGTGAGAAGGAATAGCTGGGAGATGAGGAGCCAGGCGAGGGACCCCTTGACATGACATTGAGTTGGCCATGCCCACCTAGTCACATGACCATGAAGCCATGCCCACTCAGTCACATTACCATGAAGGCACTTTTACCATCACATGACCATCAAGCCACACCCACAAAATCAGACACGCCCACAGAACCAGTAGTAAACGTTTTTACAGCCCACCTCTGGTATGTATGTCCATGTATATATGTAAATATATATGTGCTCTACAGTTGTGTGGGAGTTGAGCAGAATACATCCATAAGCCTTGTGCTTTAAATGATCTGAACTATAATGAATGTGTTTATTGTTTACACAACCCTGTTTATTTTAAATCATTGCTTTTTTCTTCAATTCTATTAATAATTGTCGACCATGTAAAATATTACTTTTTTAAAAATACCCCTGAGATATTTAAGTGTGTATATGAAACTGTAAAGTGTGAAAGCAACAAAGATGTCTTTAAAATACAGGTCCGTTTGCCAGAAAGATGTGATCCACTGTGCTATCTTTTCAAGTGTGCAATTAGCAACATATAAAAACACTGCCAAACATATTCTTTATCTCAGTAACAATGTTTGAATCTATGGCAAGTTGCACTTTTACCCTGTTAATAACAAAATGCATTTATCTAAGTCAGAAACCACTTCTCTATTGATTTATTCATTAACCATCCTGATTCCAATAGTCTTTATTAGACCACAAAAAACCATTTGACTGCATGTTCTTTCAGTATTTTTATTTATTTATTTATTTTGTCCAAAACACAATGATACACAATGAAGGTTGTAAAATATATCAGGGAAAGAATAGAAGAGAAAATATAAGAATAAGATATATCAATGAGAGAATAGAAGAAAGATATAGGAATAGAAAAGATATATGAGATACAGGAGAGACAGTAGGACAGGGGACGGAAGGCACGCTGGTATGCTTATGAATGCCCCTTACTGACCTCTTAGAAATCTGGAGAGGTCAACTGTGGATAGTCTAAGGGTAAAATGTTGGGGGTTAGGGGATGACACCACAGAGTCCAGTAATGAGTTCCATGCTTCGATAACTCAATTATTAAAATCGTATTTTTTACAGTCAAGTTTGGAGCGGTTAACATTAAGTTTGAATCTGTTGTGAGCTCTTGGGTTGTTTTGGTTGAAGCTGAAGCAGTCACTGACAGTCAGGATGTATAGCTCTCCTCCCCTTTTCTTTTGGACATTCTTTTGCCATAAGATTCAAAACGAGAAGGTTACTTTTAAGGCCTTCCCACAGGATCTCACCTGAATTTGTACAAAGCATTGTACACCAATTGTAAGCACGCGGTGTGGGGAGAACTTCACAGTCTGGGATCCATTTTGATTCTCTCTGTGTGTCACCAATAACAAATGCAGATTCCTTCATTTTTAGGGTATGAAATTAAGGGAATGAGAAGCAAGCAAAGAACCATCATAGAGGCCATGTACTATACTCCCCAGTTCAATAAAACTGGGTAATGTAAAACTATATCACAATATTTCCCCTTCAGCAAAAGAGGCAGAGGTAAATCCAGTTCAAAATCTTCTTCCCTGCTATATTCCTGATCTGGATTAGAAGGCTTGTGTTTGTACATTGCAGGGACAAAAGGTTTATTTTATTTATTTATCTATCTATCTATCTATCTATCTATCTATCTATCTATCTATCTATCTATCTATCTATCTATCTATCTATCATCTATTTATTTTGTCCAATACACAATACATATAGAAGAGAATAGACATGTAGTAATATATATAAAAAAAGGATAGAAGAAAATATATAAAAATAGAGAAGATATATGAAAGGAAGAAAATATATATGATATATGAGATAAAGGAGAGACAATTGGACTGGGGACCAAAGGCACACGAGTGCACTTATGTTCGCCCCTTACTGACCTCTTAGGAACCTGGAGAGGTCAATCGTGGATAGTCTAAGGGAGAAATGTTGGGGGTTAGGGGTTAACACTATTGAGTCCGGTAATGAGTTCCACACTTCGACAACTCAGTTGCTAAAGTCATATTTTTTACAGTCAAGTTTGGAGCGGTTAATATTAAGTTTTAATCTGTTGCGTGCTCTTGTGTTGTTGCGGTTGAAGCTGAAGTAGTCATTGACAGGCAGGACATTTGGTTCCTGTAGAATCTATGAAGCATATGGATTCCCAGTGGTGGGATTTAAGCTGGTTGGGTGGAACCAGCTGTTGCATGAGTCCCAGTGACTGGTTACGTCCCACAGAGTCAATCGTCTCCAGGTCCCGTCAACTAGACAATGTTGCTTGGGCCTAGGAGAAGAGCCTTCTCTGTGGGGGGCCCATGCCTTCCGTAAGCGTTTGAAGATGCATTTGTGCCAACAGGCCTGGGGACACTAGTAATCAGTCCCTGCCTATGAATGAATGTATGTTGAAATGGAATGCATGTTGGTGGACTAGAAATGACTGTTGTTAAATTAAATTGGGGTTTTAGACTGCTTGTTTTAATTATTATTGGGTTTCAGAATTGTATTGTTTTCATATGTTGTAAGCCGCCCCCAGTCCTCAGAGAGGGGTGAGATATAAATCCAATTGCTACTACTACTATTACTATCTCTACTTACAAACTTAATTTGTTCCGTGACCAGGTTCTTAAGTGGAAAAGTTTGTAAGAAGAAGCAATTTTTCCCATAGGAATCAATGTAAAAGCAAAAAAATGTGTGCGATTGGGGAAACCACAGGGAGGGTGACGGCCTGTTTCCTCCCATGAGATTCCTAGAGAGGCCCAACAGAGGCTTTTCCCTGCCTTTTCCAGCCCTGTTTCCTTCCAGGAGATTCCTAGAGAGGCCCCGCAGAAGCTTTTTCCCGCCTTTTCCGGCCCTGTTTCCTCCCAGGAGATTCCTAGAGAGGCTCCACAGAGGCTTCTCCCTGCTTTTTCCGGTTACAGTTTTGGAGGCTTGGGTTTGTAAGTAAAAAATGGTTCTTGAGAAGAGGCAAAAAAATCTTGAACACCCGGTTCTTATCTAGAAAAGTTCATAAGTAGAGGTGTTCTTACTACTACTAACAACAACAATAACAACAACAAAAACAACAACAACCCACTATAAAAGTGGATTCTGGGTACTGCATTGCAATGGAAAAATGGGCAACAGAACAGTTGGCATGAGGGAAGGAGCAGGCTGCTTTCCTCCTCCCCTCGTGCTGGCCACTTTGTTTCACATTTTTCCATTTTAGTGCAGCGCCCAGTATAGCAGGAGGGGGGAATTTAACAACCGGTTCACCCAGCATCATGTTGGCCATTGCGGGAGGCTCATCCCACATGTGCAGCAGAGCTGGGGGATGGGGATGGGCCACACCTCCCATGACAGCCAACCTGACCCTGGGTGAACCGGCTGTTAAATTATTTGAATCCTACCTTTGATTCTACCCCACCCTTTAATATAGATTGAGGACATCTCAGTAGGGAACCCAAAGGAGAACAATGTTTTATTCCCTAGTCTAATCCTAATCTCAATCAGGTCTCTTGTCCATTTCCTACTGTTGAATAACAAAAGAAAAGAAAGCACCCAATGAAATGGCTACTTGCTGTATATTAAGTCTGGACACAATAGTAGAAGCTCAGTTGCCTTTTGCTATCCTTTCATTATAATATTTACATTAATTTTGATTTTATTTATGAATTACTTTGGAAAGATCTGAATCCTTTCATGCAAGATATGAATAAATTAAATGATAAACTATGTTTGCTACAACAATGTCCTTTTAACAATATAATCTGCTGGGGGATGAGAAATTCTGAGGACATGTTTCTTCTTCTTCTCCCTTTCAAGCCTCTGCGATATTTATGGCGAGTCTCAACTGGCTCTGATGCACTTGCTGCACTGCAGATCTATCTGAAATATTATTCACTCTGTTCTATTCCTTTATGAACCATCGATATAATAATAATAAAAAAATACACCCCCCATCCCCCAAGGTACATCTGCCACTTTCGATTGGAACAAGCACTTTACAAGGCGCAAGGAACAGATTCAAGGTCAATTTAGAAGTTAACACAGACAATGTGTGGGAAGTGCTACACAGTTTTATTGCCAGTTGGGTGGAATGATGTATATGACTGTTCTTGTTCTCAAAGCAATAACACAAAATCAGATACTGGCCAGATTATCATATGTTTCCAGCTTGTTTGTATTTTAAGGTCAGTAGCAGAGGCCTTTCTCACTAAGCACAACTCAGTTTCAGAAACTGTCTCTCCCCCCCTTAGTAACAATACTGTCACTGTTGCTAGTGGTTACATCCTCATACTTTTTTTTTAAAGAACCATTTTTATCTATCCATACACCAGAAATGGCCCTTTTCTGAATCTACATCTGCCCTCTGGAATGAGGTTTCCCCTGAGATCTGGATAGAACACCATTCTAATTTGCTATTGTTTAGAAGAGAGATGTGAATATCTGGCTTTTGACTCAGTGGGTCAAAAGGAGAGGGAGATTACAGGGAGGTCAAATGTGCATCATCACATTGTCATCACATGATGTATTACTGCTTCAGAGGTGGGTTCCTACTGGTTCAGATTGCTTCTATAGAACCATTAGTAACTTGGCAGCCTGGAACTGGCAACGACCCAGGCCTGCCATACTCCCAAACTGGTTCTCTCAGTGACGCCCAGTGGTGGAAAGCAGCTGGTGCGCTCAGGTGTGTGGCTCCAGTAGAAAATTCTGGGATGTCTGTGCAGCTGCGCACCCCTGATGCACCCCCAAGTGAGATTTTCAGCCCTCCGTGTTTGGGGGCTCAGAATTGAATGCTGCTGTGTTGCTTTGTGTGGCGCTAGGGACAATAGCCCCAAGAAATTGCCTGGGCGATCAGCTGGGGAGCGGAAGATGGCGGCCGCCCCCGAACACTGGACGCTGAGGTGGAGAGAAGTGAGAGGAGAAAAACTCGGAGGACAAACCGACCCTCTTAGCGAGGCACCGGGAAGTGAGAGTGACTGGTGCTGAAGTGACAGAGATGCCAAGATGATGGAGCGGAGGCCAGCGCCGAGGCCGGGACGAATCTGCCTGCTTTGTGAGATGGAGGACACCAAGGGTGCAGGCTGGCTGTCAGCGCTGGAGATCGTTTGTGGAGAATGGAGGAGCTAGGGATATCATCTGGTGGGCGAAGAACAGCAGCCCCGAACCCCTGTACGACACCAGTAAGTGAGAGGATGAAGGAGACAGATGGCCGGAATATGCAGGAAGGAGGCTGAGGCAAGTTGGAGCTGCCGCATGGAGCTGAGGACATTGGCAGGGATTAGATCGAAAGAACAGAGGTGGGGGAGAGTGAGCAATGGGAAATGAACTGCCGAAGACCATCAAGGCCAGCCAAATTGGGGGTATTAGCTATTAGATCTTTGCTTTGTCATTTTCTCCCCCTCTTCCTCCTCCCACTTCCATCTTCTTTATTTCCTATTGAACACTATTGAAGAACTGTGCCCCTAGTGGAAGACCTTATAACACAACAGACTTAAAGAAGGACTTATAGAAGACACTATTATCACCCTGACCTGGATTGATTGATTGACTAATGAATTTTGAACTATTGATTTAAGAACTGATTTTTATATTAATTCATCCTAATTATATTATTGTCTCAGTTTAATTTTATAACTGACTGTTTAACCTTTTATAATTAATTAATTTTTAATTTTTATATACTTTTTAACTAATTTATTGGGGGGTAATTTTAGTGATGGATGTCTGGGATCAGATGGAAGGTATGTATGAAATGAATTGAATGAATGATTAGGTTAGCTTTCCTGGTGATGTAGAGGCAGGAGGGATTGGGGAATGTATATCTGGGGTGGAAAAGGGCCAGAACATCCCAGTTCTGCTGGGGAGAGGCAGATATGGTGGGAGACATGGGGTAAGCCATTCCAGGGGAATGAGGGAACGCTATTTGAAAGTGATTCCTTGTTCTGGCCCCATGGACTCAACCCGGGGCTCTGGTGATAAGTGTAATCCAGACCCTGGTCTCAGGCTGCTGCTGCTCAATGACAGGTCAGTTCTGAACAAGGCTCTCCTTATCTGGGATTTGGTCCTGGAGGAGGAGGCCGACCTGATATGTGTGACTGAAACTTGGCTGGGCCCAGAGGGAGGAGTTCCTCTCTCTGAAATATGCCCAGCTGGGTTTCAGGTATGGCATCAGTTATGACCCCAGGGAAGGGGGGGGGAGTGGCTATTATAGACAAGGAGACTATTATCCTACGCAGACTTGCCGCTCCTGAGATTGCGAGCTCTGAGCCCCTCCTTGTGAAGTTGGACCTAGGGGTTCAGGTGGGCTTGTTGCTCACGTATCTGCCTCCCAGCCCTGCTTGTGCTGCTCGAGGAGGTGGCCGGGCTGGTGGTAGAGTTCCCCAGACTCATTGTCTTGGGGGACATGAATCTGCCATCGCTCGAGAATCCTCTGGATTGGCGCAGGAGTTCATGGACACCATGAAAGCCATGGACATGACCCAAGTAGTTGAGGGTCCAACTCATGAGGGGGGGCATATACCTGACATGATATTTCTCTTGGAGCAGCTGAGGGATGGTCTAATACTAAGGGGCTTAGATATGTTGCCTTTGTCATAGTCACATCATTTCCTGCTATGGCTTAACTTCAAGGCTCCAATCCTCCCCCGCAGGGAGGTAGGACCAACTAGGTGGTTCCGCCCCAGGCATCTGATGGACCCAGAGGGCTTTCAGAGGGCGCTTGGGGTTTTACCAGATTCACTCATCCACAGCTCAGCAGAGTCTCTTGCTGTGGCCTGGAATATGGCTGCAGCGGAGGCTCTGGACCGAATTGTGCCATTGCAACCTCTCTCTGGCACTAGACCCTGGAGGGCTCCTTAGTTTACCTAGAAACTCTGGGTGTTGAAATGCCAGGAAAGATGTCTAGAGAGCTGGAACACTAAATTGTGCTCGCTGCCACAGCTTGTAAATTCTTGCGGGAGCATTTTGATTTTGCTGCTGCGGCTGTGGAGGAAGCAAAATCATGCATGGAGCCACAGGTCCATCCATGTTTCAGCATGCACTGAAACAAAAAAAACCTCACCGATACACAGGTGCACCTGCTGTTCTGTTTGCGATTTTGCTTCCTCCACAGGTGCAGCAGCAAAATTGCGCTGTCCCACAAGAACGTATGAACTGCAGCGGTGAGTGCAATTTAGCGTTCTGGCTTGTAGCTCACCGCTGGCCTGAAACCCCCTTCTGAGCCTGCACAGAAGTGAAAATCCGGGAAGGAACGCACTCCACACTGGTGGCAAAGGTAAGTTGAACCCACCCCTGCAACATTGTCATATGGATGAAGGGCATTATTTATTGTCATTGTCCAGTCCTCTGTTGCAGTAGTGTATCTAATACTTGGAATTGCCCAAATGTTAATTGCTTTAATGTTACTTCCTCCACTTAGGTTGGGCTTTAAGATCTTTTTCATTCTCATAGTGTATTCACTTCTAAATGTCTTCTTGACTGTGCTTGATATTATTAGCTTGAAAAATACCCAGCTTTTTGTAGTGATTGTCTTCATCCAGGTTCTTGATGTTATTTCCTTAGGGCATCTTTCTTCATTTTTTGCTACCTTCCCCTATTTATGGTAATGGTGACATATTTGTCCAGCCAAGCTCCATTGTGATATCTTGGTTGCATTTATGGACATTGTTGAACAGTGATTCTATTTCAGATGGCATTTTCCCATTCTACTTCAGATTATCCATGTAAAAAAGCTGGCAAAGCTTGGCGGATATATTTAAAAGCAATGGTCTGACTTGTTTAGCATTGTTGACAGACGAATCCATGCAATAACAAACAGCAGTGGTGATAGTCTCCCTGAAAGATCCTGCTCTTGGAGTTATCCTCTTGAAATTGTTGCCAACAACTTGGCCTTCCATTGTCCCAATATCATTGTACAAAGATATTGTCATAAGATGTTTCTACTGACTCCTTTTATTTCTAGGCACTTGGTTTTCCAACTATGTGGCAGGGAATCAAATACCTTCTTGTAATCAATCCAAAGTACATTCAAGTTTGTTTTTCTTCTCTTGCAATTTTCCATTGAATCATCTTTTCAATTAAAAGCTGATGTTTTGTTCCTTGCTATTTGGGTGGTTTTCTTTCTTCTAAGGTGGAAAGAGCATGTTTTCAACTAGATACTGTTGGACTGCATCAGCTAAACCACCAGTTAGCCAATTTGAATGTTGTCAGTAGGCAGATAATTTGACTGTATTTGTCTGGTGCTTCCCTTTTTCTTGTATGTTTCATTATCAGGTAGGTTTTTCCAGTTTTCAATTTCACTTCCTTGCAGTTAAACTGCTTGGGTGAAAGGCAGTCAAATGTTCCAACCCAAAATGTGTAATTTATCTTTACTTGCTTGTTTTCTTTCAGACGTTTCCTTACCCAAACTAGATAACACCATCATTGCTACTTTAGCACTAATGTTGTTACCTAGTTTGGGTAAGAAAACGTCTACAAAAAACAAAAATCAAATAAGCTCAGAAAGTACCAAGGACCCCTCATGTCAACCCTGAGCTACAAATATTCTCCTTTATTAGTTTATCTTTACCCTTTGCCGATCTTCTTTGACTTTTCTCCACTATTTCATTTCTTATTACAAGTTCTTTCATTTTGCTTTCTATTTTTATTCTTCTCTACTACTTTTAGCCAGGCTGCAATTGAGCTGTATTTCGCTGTGTCTACCATAACTATGCCCAGAACGTCAGTGGTTCTTTTTTTTTGTTAGGAGTTGACTGGTTGACTGAAGTCTCTCCATTGAAAGAATTGTAAAAATGTTTCATAATTAACTAAAATTGAAGATTCTTCATATAGTGTGCAATTTAACTCTCATATCTGTTGATTATTTTGGCTATAGCTGTTCTGTATTGCATTATTATTTCAAATGCTTAATCTTTCTTATTTCTAGATATTTCTTGATCAGGTTATCTTTGATCTTGTTTTTCAGTTCTTTCCTTTCATCTGCTCTAGCTTGCTTGGATCTGATCTTAAATGATGATTTTATTTTCTAATCTGATCTTCCATTTTGGTGAACTTTTTAGCTTTTTTTCTTCTTTACTGATTTTGCATTGCAGGTATTCAATTATAACTTAAATTGTTCTACACATTAATTGGTTTGTTTTTTGCAGTGAACTTATACTTGATATTAGAGTATTGGCACTTTTTACTACTTGTGCTAGTTATTATTTTAGAACAGGTTTTAATGGAGGCAACCACATTTTCTTATTTTTGTGTTACTTATTTATTGTTTGTTTCAATTCTTCTTTTTTAGTCAGAGAGCAGATAAGAGGATGCCTAATTTGAGAATGAAAGTGATTGAATAGCTATGTGGCTTCCTCTAATGCTGCTACTTCTAGCAAGGCTTTCATTTTCTTTGCTTGGGTAGATATTTGCCACTCTTCCAGTTCTGATTCTCTGAATACTTTATTTTTTGTACAAATCAATGCTGATCTGCCAGCCTCTGTTCTGTTGCTTCTGATTTTGGGTATTGTTCTTTCCAACACTGTACATAATCACTTCATGGTAGTGCCTTCCAAGGCATTTTTGTTGTTGTTACTGCTGTTATTATTATCATCATTATCTTGATTTGTCTCCTTAATTTTGCTTTTAGATAAACAGGTTTTCTGATATTTTAAAAAAGTTTATGGAACCAGCTTTTGTTATTTTACCACTGATTTTTTTTTAAAAAAATTCTTATCAATTCTGTTTATTTTTTATTAATTAATTGGATTGTATGCCGTCCTCTCCGTGGACTCGGGGCGTTATCTAACAAAATGAAATTCAATGGTGAAAAAAGTAAGAGTCTTCGGAGAGGGGCGGCATACAAATCTAATAAATAATAATAAGATTCAACATTTAGACAAGAAAAACAAAATGCACAGGTAAAGTATATGTGGTACTTTGGTCAACATTAGTAACTGTGAGAGAGATCTTGGAGTCCTAGTGGACAACCATTTAAATATGAACCAGCAGTGTGCAGCAGCTGCCAAAAAAGCCAACACAGTTCTAGGCTGCATTAACAGAGGGATAGAATCAAGATCACGTGAAGTGTTAATACCACTTTATAAGGCCTTGGTAAGGCCACAACTGGAATACTGCATTCAATTTTGGTCGTCACAATGCAAAAAGGATGTTGACACTCTAGAAATGGTTCAGAGAAGAATGACAAAGATGATTAGGGGACAAAAGGCTAAAACATATGAAGAATGGTTGAAAGATCTGGGCATGACTAGTTTAATGAAAAGAAGGCCCAGGAAAATAATAATAATAATAATAATAATAATAATAATAATAATAATAATAATAATAATAATAATAATAATTTATTAGATTTGTATGCCGCCCCTCTCCGAAGACTCGGGGCGGCTCACAACAACGATAAAAAACAATATTATAATGGCACAAATCTAATATTAAAAAAACTAAAAACCCTATCATAATTAAAAACCAAACAGCACATACATACCAAACATAAATTATAATAAGCCTGAGGGAAAGAGGTCTCAAATCCCCCATGCTTGGCGGTATAGGTGGGTCTTAAGTAGTTTACGGAAGACGAGGGTGGGAGCAGTTCTAATCTCTGGGGGGAGTTGATTCCAGAGGGCCAGGGCCACCACAGAGAAGGCTCTTCCCCTGGGGTCCGCCAGATGACATTGTTTAGTCAACGGGACCCGGAGAAGGCCAACTCTGTGACACCTTATCAGCCGCTGGGATTCGTGTGGTAGCAGGCGGTTCCAGAGGTACTCTGGTCTAATGCCATGTAAAACATGATAGCAGTGCTCCAATATCTCAGAGTCGCCACAAAGAAGAGGGAGTCAAAATATTTTCCAAAGCACCTGAGGATAGAACAACAAGCAATGGGTGGAAACTAAAGAAGTAGCGAAGTAGCTTAGAACTAAGGACAAATTTCCTGACAGTTAGAACAATTAATAAATGGAACAGTTTGCCTCCAGGAGTTATGAATGCTCCCACAATGGAAGTTTTTAAGCAGATGTTAGATAACCATCTGTCTGAAGTAGTGTAGAGTTTTCTGCCTAAACAGAGGGTTGGCCTAGAAGACATCCAAGGTCCCTTTTTGTTATTATTATTATTATTATTATTATTATTATTATTATTATTATTATTATCTGTTTCATCACCCATTACCTTCTGCAGCTTCCAGACCGCCACTTTTCCATAACCTTCTCTAAGAATGGGTGGAAATTGTGTAGGTGGCAAATAGTACCTGTGATATCTATACTTTGTTTCTTCATGGCATCCCCAAAAAAGGGGTCCCTAACTATTGGGCCATGAGCCATTTGGAACCAGGCTGCAGAAGGGGCAGGTGAGTGTCTGCACACATCCTTACTTATATGAATAGCGGACAAATTCAGGCAGGTGCGCTCCATTTGCATGAGCGGACTGTGTGCCTACCCCTCACAGAAATGGAGCTGTGCACCTATGCACTTATTTTATTTTATTTATTTATTTAATTGGATTTGTATGCTGCCCCTCTCTGAGGACTCAGGGCGGCTCACAGCATATACAAAAACAGAACAATAATATAAATCCAATTAATACTACATTAAAAACAACCATTAAATTCAGTTAAAAGAAAGTAAAACCTATCAAACCAATCATTCAACACTCATACTTAAAACATTCATTGATCAGGGGGAAGATCTAAAAGTCCCAAGCCTGGCAGCAAAGATGAGTTTTTAAGCTCTTTTGGAAGGCGAGAGGGTGGGGGCAGTGTGAATCTCTGGGGGGAGCTGATTCCAGAGGGTCAGGGCTCCCACAGAGAAGGCTCTTCCCCTAGATCCCACCAGCTGACATTGTTTGGTCGACAGGACCCTAAGGAGGCCAACTCTGTGGGACCTCACTGGTCACTGGGATTCGTGCGGCAGAAGACAGTCTTGGAGATAATCTGGTCCTATGCCATGAAGGGCTTTATAGGTCATAACCAACACTTTGAATTGTGCCCAGAAACAGATTGGTAGCCAATGCAGTCCATGGAGTGATAGCAAGATGTGGGCATTTCTTGGAAGGCCCAAGACAGCTCGTGCGGCTGCATTTTGGACGAATTGAAATTTCCGAACACTCTTCAAAGGTAGTCCCATGTAGAGAGCATTGCAGTAGTCAAACCTCGAGGTGATAAGGGCATGAGTGACCGTGAACAAAGACTCCCTGTCTAAATAGGGCCACAACTGGTGCACCAGGCAGACCTGGGCAAATGCCCCCTCATCACCGTTGAAAGAGGGTGTTCTAAAGTTAGCTGTGGATCGAGGAGGATGCCCAAGTTGTGAACCCTCTCTGAGGGGATCAATAATTCCCCCCCCCCAGGGTGATGGATGGACAGATGGACGTGTCCTTGGGAGGCAGTACCCACAGCCACTCCATATTGTCTGGATTGAGTCTGAACCTGTTGGCACCCATCCAGACCCTGACAGCTTCCAGACACTGGCACATTACTTCCACTGCTTCACTGAATGGATATTGGGTGGAGATGTACAGCTGAGTGTCGCATTTTCATGAGGATATTAAACAGCAGAGGGGAGAGAACCAACCCCCGAGGAACCCCACAAAGCAGCCCCCCCCACTAACACCGACTGTGACTGAGCAGAGAGGTAGGAGGAGAACCACCGTAAAATGGTGCCTCCCACTCTCAACCCCTCCAGTCAGCGCAGAAGGATACCATCAGCGATGGTATCAAAAGCTGCTGAGAGGTCAAGAAGCACCAGGACAGAGGATAAACCCCTGTCCTGGGCCTGCCAGATATCATCCATCAACACAACCAAAGCAGTTTCCGTGCTCTAGCTGGGCCTGAATCCTGACTGTTGAGGGCCTAGATAATTGGCTTCTTCCAAGGACCGCTGGAGCTGGAGTGCAACCACCTTCTCATCAACCTTCCCCATAAAGGGAAGGTCGGAGATAGGATGATAGTTATTAAATATGGCTGGGTCCAGGAAAGGCTTCTTGAGGAAGGGGTGCACAAGTGCCTCCTTGTACGGAGCTGGAAAGGACCCCTCCCTCAGAGAAGGGTTGGTAATCTCCTGGGCCCAGCTCCGTGTCACCCCCTTGCTGGCCGAGACCAGCCAAGAGGGACACAGGTCCATCAAACAGGTGGCGGAACTCACAGCTCCAATGGCCTTGTTCATTTCATCAGGTGTCACCAGGTCAAACTCGTTCCAAACAGATGGACTAAGACGGGCCCCTGTCACCTCGACTGACTCCTTGTCAGTCGACTCTGCACTCCAATTGGAGTCAGTTCACATGAAACAATCCATTCTGCCCCCAACTCTGGACCACAAAATCAGAAAGGTCAGATAAGTCTGTCCTAAAATATGCTTCATTTCATTGCAAGTGTTCTACCCTTCAGTTTCCAGTAATTTTCCAAGGCTCAAAAAATCATTTCCTTGAAATAAAAGGCAGAATCAAGTAGCAAGAAGTAAAACACACTTCTATCTCATTTAGAAACAGCCACAGCTCAGAATCTGGGAAGGGCGCCAAAATTCAATCCTTCTAAATTCCTCGATAACATTGCTCATAAATCAAAGCATAAATCAGAAGCTCACCACCAGCTTTTGCAAGCACCAGGAAAGTAGCTTGGAATGTCTTGGGAGACAGGGAACATGATTTTTAGCATTTCTTTTCAGGCATTTATTTATTTATTTGTTTGTTTGTCTGTCTGTCTGTCTGTCTGTCTGTCTGTTTATCTATCTATCTATCTATCTATCTATCTATCTATCTATCTATCTATCTATCTATCTATCTATCTATCTATTAGATTTGTATGCCACCCCTTTCCGTAGACTCTTTAATGTAATAAACATTGTTTGTTTGTTTGTTTATTTAGATTTGTATGCCACCCCTCTCCGCAGACTCGGGGTGGCTCACAACAAAGTGAAAAACAATTTACAACAAATCTAAACAAATCATTGTGAGTCCATGCCCCCTTTTCCAAGACACCCTTCTTTATGTAGCCTGGAAGTCGCATCACACCCCAAAGAGCTAAGGCTGTGGATTCATACCTTTTACTCTGGATCTCCTCTTGCCTTTTAGCCATTCTTCGATAGCGTGGGATAATCCATGTACTGTATCTTCCCCTAATAAATCTTCCTGACTCTCTGACAGAGACCAATCTTCCATTGTAATATCAGCCCCCTCTGGCTTTCCCAGATCACTCTCAGCCTCACTCTCAGCCTCAGCTTCCTCTGACAGCCCCCCTGGTCCAGGATATCCTGAGGGGCCTGGTTCATGTTCTTCATAGAAACATAGAAACATAGAAGATTGATGGCAGAAAAAGACCTCACGGTCCATCTCGTCTGCCCTTATACTATTTCTTGTATTTTATCTTAGGATGGATATATGTTTATCCCAGGCATGTTTAAATTCAGTTACTGTGGATTTACTGACCATGTCTGCTGGAAGTTTGTTCCAAGCATCTACTACTCTTTCAGTAAAATAATATTTTTTCTCATTATTTCTGATCTTTCCCCCAACTAACCTCAGATTGTGCCTCCTTGTTCTTGTGTTCACTTTCCTATTGAAAACACATCCCTTCTGAACCTTATTTAACCCTTTAACATATTTAAATGTTTCGATAATGTCCCCCCTTTTCCTTCTGTCCTCCAGACTATACAGATTGAGTTCATTAAGTCTTTCCTGATACGTTTTATGCTTAAGACCTTCCACCATTTTTGTAGCCCGTCTTTGGACCCATTCAATTTTATCAATATCCTTTTGTAGATGAGGTCTCCAGAACTGAACACAGAATTCCAAATATGGTCTCACTAGCACTCTATACAGCGGGATCACAATCTCTCTCTTCCTGCTTGTTATACCTCTAGCTATGCAACCAAGCATTCTACTTGCTTTCCCTACCACCTGACTGCACTGTTCACCCATTTTGAGACTGTCAGATATCACTACCCCTAAGTTTTTGCTAGCACAGAACTGCCAATACAATACTTAGATTGAGGATTCCTTTTGCCCAAGTGCATTATTTTACATTTGGAAACAGAATCAAAAATCATCTTCAGAATCAGGCATGACCTGAGGTGGACAAGGATCACTCACAACAGCAAGCGTGGCCTAAAATGCGATGCAGATTTTCCAAGGACCATGGAGTTTTTAATGAAGTCTTCCAAAATTCTACAGGGCATCAGATTCTGTGTATTTCTGCTCCCTCCCCACCTCATTTCTTTGCTAAAATGCAATGTCCTCATTAAAAAAAACCTATGATGGATTTCTTTTCCTTCTCTAGTTCTCATTAGAATAAAATAGTCTGTTAAACAATGGAATATGATCTTCTTACAGCCATTTAGGAAGCTTCCTCCGCAGATGACACCTTTATGCCACTTGTCAGGAAAGTACCTTACGCAGCTTCACAGTTTTCATTTGTCTCACCAGTGAGTGAAAAAATATGTTTGCTAACTAAACATTGTAGAAATTCCAGCTTATTGTTCAGCAGCCTCAGCATTGTTCAGCAATTTTAAGCTCTAACAGTTTCAACAGGAGAGCTAAATACATGCTTAAATCTTTCCTATTGAAATCAGCGGGCTTTTAAAATATCAAATGTGAATAGATTATGCACTGAGATTGTGCTTCTGAAAATAGTATTTCCATGTGGAAAACCTAAAACCATATAGGGTTCATAGGATGGGATTGCTAAAATAAAGGCAAAGTAACTGGTCGAATATGTGGACAATCTCAACATGGATTCCTTGCAGGTAAAATGCATGGGAGCATCCACACTAAGCACATTAAATGCTTTCAGTTATTGTTCTTCCGTGGTGAGATACAAGCAGAAATATAGCAGAATATCTGAACTGCAGTGATATGTATCATTTGGGGCACAAACACACAGATCGATGTTCAGTCATGAATTGCTGCCATGGCTCTCTACAATGGGCACATTGGCTACATTATCCAGTTAGATCCTTATGTACACCTGTCTTCTAATGGTTTCTGGAGGATATTTCTGTGTGGGATTGGGAAAGATGAAAGTAAAAAAAAAGTTGTATTTCTTAGAATTCCTATATCTCAAGAAGAGAATTGCAGGTTAGGTCCTACTAAACTTCATTATGGATTTGAATATGAAATCATGCATTTTACCTGAGAAGGTGAGATCTCAGGCCAATTTCTCAAACCAACTCTATTGATGGGAGTGAGGACAGACTCAATAGTATAAATTCTGCCAGTGTAGGCCCAATTCTCTCCTCCCCTTTTTCATAAAATTTCTACAGAGGAGTCATTGAGTCTGTCATCTGCACCTCTATAACTGTCTGGTTTGGTGCTGCAACCCAACAGGACCGACACAGACTTCAGAGGATAATCAGAACTGCAGAAAAAACAATTGCTGCCAATCTGCCTTCCATTGAGGACCTGTGTACTGCACGAGTCAAAAAGAGGGCGGGGAAAATATTTACTGACCCCTCACATCCTGGACACAAATTGTTTCAACTCCTACCCTCAAAACGTCGCTACAGAGCACTGCACACCAAGACAACTAGACAAAAGAACAGTTTTTTTTCCTAACGCCATCACTCTACTAAATAAATAATTCCCTCAACACTGTCAGACTTTCTACTAAATCTGCACTTCTATTCTACTAGTGTTTCTCATCATTCCTTTCACCCATTTCCTCCCATGTTGACTGTATGACTGTAACTTGTTGTTTATATCCTAAGATTTTTATTAATATTGCTTCTTCATTGCTTATTTGACCCCTATGACAATCATTAAGTGTTGTATCACATAATTCTTGACAAATGTATATTTTATTTTATGTACGTTGAGAGCATATGCACCAAGACAAATTCCTTGTGTGTCCAATCACACTTGGCCAATAAAAATTCTATTCTATTCTATTTTATTCTATATTTTTAAAATACATAAGTGCTTTTGCTGTTGAGACCTATCTCTGAAATTTGTCAGTCTCTGACACCTTCCCTATCCCTATGCTATTAGGAGTTATTGTTTTCTTTTTTCTTTTGTTTAAAGTTCAGTTTTCTTCATTTTTTCCTTAAACCGGGTAAATTAACATAATTAGGTATTCAATATTGCTCATTTGGGAGGAAAAAAAGTGAAAAATAAAATCACTGATAAAAACATAAATCCTATTTTAAAAGTTACTTCTATGGATTCATTGTTTCTCCACTCCTTATAGGAATTTGTTACATACAAAGCATTAAATCTGCCCAAAGAGTAGGCACCTTTGTATTAATAAGGGAACATTAGTAGTACCTTTGTATTAATAAGGGAACATTAGTAGTACCTTTGTATTAATAAGGGAACATTAGTAGTTAAAGGTGGTGCAGGGTGAAACATCCCCACCAAAAATTCTATGGACAAATGTATCTTGTACATGTATTCTCTGATATTTGAACAGATAATTATGAATGCAAAGTAATCATGTGGCCTTCAGGACAAATGCTCACTTTAAGGCAACATTGTGATTGTGTTCATTTATTATATAATATCATCATCATTTTTGTTTCCCAGGTGATCTTAAACCCAGCAACACAGAGGCCCAAACAACTTTAGGAACAGGATGCTCTTTCAGATTATTCTATGGACTATAAAGCAGAGTCATTCTCATTTACCTCTATGTATACATTTGGCGCAATACATTTTATGTCTTTATTCTCCCTAGAGGGCAAAGTGAAAAACCTCATACGTTGTGAAGGTGCCATGATGAGTCCCATACGGTCAGAGTTCTCAATGTTTGTAATTTGTTTGCTAAGTAATGACTACATCGGTAGTGATAATGGATATTTAAAACCCATTCACGTTAACCTGTAGGAAAGAAAAGACAGATTAATGACATGTTGCATAGATCAAACTTAGCTGCTGTCCCTGGCCCATTTGCAATTAATGTTTCTTTTTGCTAGTGATGGAAGTTTCAACCAGATAAGCACTTGATCTTTCTTTGGATTTTCTCCTACCTCCCACAGCATAGCTCTTCAAAAGTTTGTTTGGAAATGAAACCAAATTCTATGTTTCCTCTACAGATGGTTGACCTCTTTCAGTTAGTCTCCACATTACTCATTTAAACAATTATACAGGTCAGTATAGTGTAATCTAAATTATTTAGTCTCTGGGTGTTTTTCAGACACCACTGACAGGTCGAGAAGATACAGCTGCTGGTTCTACCTGGACCTGAACTCCACAAGATAACAGAGTTTTAGCTGGAATTTCAGTCACCGTCTGCTGACATTGCCCACAAAAGTACACACTGCAAAGCTACAAGCTGCCCCTTGGAGCACCAAGTGCTTCTAAGGATCAACATCTCTCTGTCACATGGGTAATTCTTTTCAAGCATAGCTCTTTTCAAAGCGGAGATTTGCAACTCACCACTTCTCCTTTCCTTTCCTCCGCAGAATTCTTTGGGCGCTGCAATTCTCAGCAATGTAACTTTTAAAAAAATATTCCTCCCCACTTTTTTTTTGTTTGTCCCCCCACAGGGAGCAATTGAAATCTACCAGACTAGCTAAATATTATGATAACCTTTTCCATCCTAATTTGTACTGGAGGCTGAGTGTGTGCTAGGATCAACATTAATTACTGTATAACATTTCAGCTGCATACTTCATAGAAATGTCAGGGAGTTAGTTAAAGGTGGTGCAGGGTCCTGATACCAGCAGGGGTGGGGGTCACGGCCTTGACCATTGTGATGCAGGAGAATGAAGGGAATCTATAAAACCAGAACCAATCGCTAAGGTGTTAAAGCTAACCAACCCCATTAAAAGTTACATTTCTTTTGGAAATGCGTCGCATGCCTAAAACGCCTCTCACACCAGCATTTGCTAATAATTTTTCTCCCCTATAAGTTAATAAAACCTTATTTCCAGCAGTTAGCCAAACAGACTGTAATAATGATTCTCCATAATAAGGCATCTATGTTGTTAAAGTTAATATATCAGTTTGAATTAATGCACTTTAAATTCTGATTCCTTTTACAGCTTGCATCCAAACTAATTATAGGTTTTAAATTGTCACTGGTAGGAGTTCAGCCAAGGCATATTTCCTTCTCTTCTTTAGCTGCACCCTGAGAATTCATGAATCAATTTTTTTCTGGGTCATGACTTTGCCCCACCAGGAGTAAAGAAAAACCCTTCACTGTGAAGAAAATGGAATGGCAGGGATCCCAGTCCAGGCAGAATTTGCACGCAAATGGCAAAGAAGTAAATGACAGGGGAAATTTCCAGTGCCATGAGAACAAAAATCTGAAAATCATTTGTAGTAATCCAAACAATAATGAATTTAGCAAATAGTTTAAAGCACAGCGGTGGGCAGGACCGGTCTAGTAATTTAGAGCTGTTGAATGATTTGGCAAAGGTTGTTGCCTATTTCCCTCCCTCCCTTTTTTAGGGGGGGCAAGATCCTTCCAATAATGATGATGATGATGATGGCAATAGAGGCCACCTGAGTACAACTCACTGCTACCCCAAAATCCTTTCTACCATTTATTGCATATATGACAAGTTTGTTAGACTTCTTTATGGTTATTTTTGAAACCAAAATGCATTATTGTCTGCATTTTAATGGACTGAACTTTATAATGTAGTGATGGCTTTTTATTTAAATGTCCTTCTTTCATGTTGATCTTGGCATCACAAAATTAATTAATGCCCTGTACCTGAAGTCATTATCTAAATCATCACTACTCTGTTATACGCAACAGCTTCGTGATCACACTCCCTCCATACTCACCTCTGTCATTTGTTAACTTGAAGAGAAAATAAAACAAAGGAATTCTATTCCACTCTTGAGAAATTTTGGAAATAAATTGCATGGAACAAATGCTGTTTTTCTTCTTAAGCAACCTAGCAGGACAATAAGTGGCATAATTAATAAACCAAGAATTTATCTTATGGATCACTTGCTTTGTTAATTTCATATTCCCGCTATCTCTCTTAACTGTCCTGCAATCCTATGCACAGTTATTTGAAAGTTCATTGTTTTACAATAATTCTTGTTTTTAATGGAAAAACATAGTAAGACTCTCAAAAAAATTAAGTAAAGTTTTAATGAAAACAAAAATGTATATTTCTGCATCCTGTTCTTTCACTTACATTGTGAACTTAGAAAACAGCTATGGGTGTTTATCTGTGCTTCTCTGAAAGAAAACATGAAGATAATTATTGAAATAAGAATGTTTCCTTAGTTAAAAAGAGGGGGGAAATACCTAACATTCTTAAATGTTATTTATGTATGCGGTATCTGTGTGTGTTTGGATTTGTTAACATTTATTAGATTCTTTTTTGAGTAACTTGTGAAGAAAACATTATTACTGATGTTGTTTTTCTCTGATTACAAGAACTGCCTTAGACATAAAAGTCTACTTAAAACTAGTTTACAATTTAAAGACAGGTTTAATAACAGGTGAACGCTGAAAAATATGCAAACAAAATGGCAGTCATGAATGACTTCATTTAAGACATAATTGTTTCTCATCAACCCACGAAATCATGCAGAAAGAGTTTGTGCTTCACCCAGACGAGAAGGGACTAGCGAAATCAGTCAGGCATATATTCTAAATGGAAGGTCCAGTCCTGGATCTCAGCCAGACCTCTGCTCTATACATAGATCCAAGCTTAAAGACAATAGTCCTTAGAACCACAGTTCATCATAACAGATAATTATACAGCAAGTAAAACAATGAAGGGTTTGGGCCCTCAAATCTATAGATTAATTGTGAGCTATGAAGTTCTGCCTGGGAGGCAGAAAGCATTCTCCCATGCAAGCCATTGTCTTATACTAAGGAAGGGTATGAAGCTGGAGTACAGCTATTTTGAAAGGTGATGAGTTGCTTTAGAAAAACATTGCATAGTTTGGGTTTTTCCCTCCTTTTTATTTTTCCTAAGAATATTGTAGTTTTCCTAATTTTACACAATTTCTAAAACACTTGCAGGTGATATATTTTTTAAAATAAAATAAATCAATTGGATTTAATATTCATTGCCACATTCCTCTGTGGAATTGTTAGAGTGTGCTTTATTTTTAAAAAATTCATAAAACTGGCTCATAGAATTATAATATTATGTTTATTTGTACTATCTTAGCAACTTTTTATAATGGTTTTGCAATTACTGTATCTAAAACATATTTTATGTTAACAATAAAAATGGGTGATTATCTTTGATTTAGCCAATTCTTTTTTAGTCTCTATTAATTTGTTTTTCCTAGGGTTAAAATATGTGAATATACAGAAGTAAAACATTCTGGAGTCTAGCAAGATATAAATTCTTAGCTGCCAAAGGTAGGGAAATTCATGTCCAGAAACAATAATCTTATTTGAGACACAACATATATGTTAATTTTGTATTTATATAGCATGGCTGCTAATCATTGAATATTAAGATGATTATTTCCTTCAAGCTTCAACCCAATTACCTTTTAATCCACAGATCTGGTACTTTTATCAGCAGTAAAACCATCCTTTATTTTTTTTAAAAATATTTATTAAGATCATTTCAGAGCCAATCTTTTTCATGGATTAAATTACAAAATTCATATTGTGCTTTTGTATTAAATCTACCTAAAATATAGCAAAAATAGAAAAAAAAACCCATTTTCATGCATGTTTTCTTTATATTAAGTGCTATAACAACAATTCAGTTCAATCACCCATTTCTTTTCTAAACTGTAGATACTATCAGCTTATTACTTCATATGTTCTAAAGCCTGAACTTGAAGAGAAAGTGGAAAGAGGAAAATAGGAAAATACAATAGGATGAAAGAGCTTTCTTCAAAAAAATTTGCAAAGCAGTCTTGTTATTTTGGAGACAAATATAGCTCACAATCTCTGCTTCAAATTACAGAGTTGCAAGATACTTGCTTAAGTCAAATTAAATATAGGGGTCAAATCTCATATTACCAAATACACAGCCATAAATCAAAGCTGAAATTAAAAGAAGGCTGGAATACAGCAGAATTCATGATGTTACTTTGAAAAAAACAAATCAGATACATGCTATCTGCTTTTTACATGCATGCATTTTACCTATGTGGAAAACACAGTACTTATCACATATGTAAGCAAGCTTTCCTGAGTGTAAAGCTGGTGCTTTGTTATTCAGAGAGCTTGATAGAGTGGGGGAGGGTGCCTTACATTTGCATTAGTTTTAAATCACTCTTAGTAAGTCATATGTTCATGTAAATCTCCCATATTTGCACAGTGTTTACACTTAAAATGTGATATAAAAAGAAATATGTATTTCCTTTTTTGCTAAAATAATAAAAGATAATACAACAGAGAAAAAGGATATTAAAATATATCATATATAACACTTGTTTGTAGTGTGCGTGTTTCCATATATGCAAGTAAAATGTTAGAAAATATGTTGCCAAGGTTCCATGCAAAATGATTTGTGAGCATTATAGAAACCATTTGGTAGAGTATCGTGCTTTTATTTCAAAGGCCCCAACAGTTTCCTTGTAATGATTTTGTTAGGCTCAATCTATTTTATGACTTTGAAGTCACACCTTTCAGAGAATCTGTTCTGTCGTACATCACTTTGAACACAGACACAATGTGGCTTGAAACCAGATTAATAAAACAGGGGACTGAACTCGTGTGTGACTTTTGACATCAACAATCTGACTTCAGTATTTCTGACTCTTGTTACTATTTTGCTGTGATGGGTGGATTCTCAGATGCTGACAGCTCAAGCTGATTCTTAAAAAAAAAGGAAAGGAAAGAGAGAAAAGGGGGAAATAAATAATAATCTGCAATGAAAGATGCATAACTGCTATTTAAGATCCCTAGTTCGTGCATTGAAAACAACACAGCAGCACCTGCAGCATTACACAGCCTCTCCCCCCTCCACTTCTCCACAAGGCTAGGTTTCAAAATTATTATTATAAATCAAGCCTGCTCTATACTAAGGCTTCAGTGCAATGTAAGCGTTTGATTACCAATATTATTTCCTGGGAATGTTTCAGAAGCCATGTTTTATCTGGGCTCTTTTTGACTTGTCTGATCATCTGGGTTTTCATTGTCATTGCTTCATAATAATTGAATGTCATACATAATGACATAAAATGAGGCAAAGCCACAGAAGCTGCCAATTTTATTGGATCTAAGAGATCATAAGCACAAGCCTAGAAAAGCTTGATTTGTTTGTGCCAACAACAGTCATCACAGGCTTATCTCCCTGGGCTAACGTTCTCTTGATCTCTCCGTTTCACATGCTTTTTCAGCATTCACTCTAGCTGCTTAATCAGTGTGTTTTATCTCTACAATTAACAAAACTGGGGTATATCTACATTGGCACGACAGGAGGAAAAAAAAGCGTATTGAAATGATGTTTACCATTCCCTGAGTTCAACATTTTACTATCCTTTCCCCTCACCACACACATGTTTGATTTCTGTTTAAACAACTAAGTGAAATCATGTTTGCTGCTAGTACTGAAGGTTTGTCTACACTTCCTTTTCCAAAGAGCATCCCAGGAAAATAAATTCCTTTTAATGCTAACCATATTTGGAAACATCAACAATGGCAGATCATATTTACATGCTTTCAAGAAAGAGGCGAGTTCCCCTATTTTGCATCTAATTAAAAGTTTGTAAGAGATGTGATAGATTTTTGGGGGTGTAAATTAAAATTAATTAGCGTTATTAAGCAGCTATGAAAAGAAGGATTTGTGAAATAGTGAGAAATATTACTTAAACCCTAATGGAATTCAGTGAAACCCACAGGTCTATTACAGGCCTCAGATTTGCCAGGATCACTGCAGGGAATCTAACATTAATAAGCACACTGGTAATTAAATCATTTGTTACTTTGTCTGTAATGTTGTAATGTTTCAGTGATACTCTGTCAGAGCTCTTTGTGCAGATCAGAGCTAATCAAAGGTAATCAATTTTCAGCATTTGAGAAATCTGTAAATGATTATACATTCATCAGATCATTTAGTGGAGTGCAGGGAAAGTGCAATGCAATTAATCTTCCAGCATGAGGAGGAATTACCACCACAGAATTCAACAGTTATAATTAATTTCATTGTCTTGCTGTGAATTTTGATTGCTTTTCTTTGGACTGTATAGCACAAATGATGATTCATTGCAAAGTATTTGCAAAGCAAACACACCAGTGTGCTATGCAAATTAAAGTAGCTATATAACAGATAGGTTTCAAACTTCCTATTTACTCAGGGTTGTTGAGTACTAATTTGCCAAATAATTGCTTGTTAACTTTATACTCTCTTCTCTTGAATATTAAGATCAGTATCCAACATAAATAGAAAGTGCTTACGTTGGTGCATCACATCGTATCCCCTAAAATATTAGGAAGACTATAAAGTCATGTTTCTATAGAGGTGGGGAGAATCCTTCTGTGATTTAAAATGCATTTTAAAGTGCCTAGAATGTTGCCCTTAATTGAAGTCTCTCGGTGCAAAAGAGCATCGTGGAACACTACAACAATTCAGAACTCGTATTTTCAAAATGCCCATCAGTGAATGGAATGTTGATAATAGATCTTTGTTTTTAAGCCAGTGATCATCATTATACAAAATTCTAGCCACTTTCTTCCTTATTTGGTGGAAAGCAGCCATTTATTTTGAAATGCAAATACTAATGCAGTTCAATAACAAATCTTAGGGAAGAAGCATGGTTCTTATTTTAAAATAGTATAAAATTCAAAACCTAGTTCTAACTAAGCTATGCTTATCGTTTTGCACATGTTGGAGATTATTGAAGGTGCAGCAGGTGTCCTCTGTGAATAAATATCTTTCTGTCAACAGTACTTTAAAGACATTTAAGAAATTAGCTTGAAGACTCATTTTATATTGTTCTTACCATGCATTATTTTGTTGTTATGTGAAATGGTTTGACTACATTTCATTGAAAGCGTATATATCAGGGTAATGATACTGCTTATCGTTCTGCAAATTGTTTTCTTTTTAAAATAAGATTCTTGGAGAAAGGAAATTAATCAACCAAAGAGCAAAACAAAAGAAGAAAGAGTCTAAAGCAGGAAATAAGGACCTATAGTCTCAGGGGAAAACACCCTTCACGTCTGCTTTTTTTTTTTTTCCTTTTAAATTCTCTTTTAAATAATAACACATTTGTAAGATTCTTCTTAAATTTGGGTTAGTTTAGTTTATGGTGATTTGAAGTAATGTGTGGAAGCAGAAAAGTACCCAGATCACTTTGAATGCAGAATTGGGAATACTGAATTCTGCTGACATTATTGTGTTGAACACGACATATTACTTCTACTTTTTATAAGGCAAAAAAATAAGTAAGTGTGCATCAATTATATATTTGATCTGTGTAAAGAATTAAAATATATCATTTTGGGAAATGATTAGGGTCATGGATTAAAAAATGAGAAGTATACTGAAATGATTTTAAAATAAAATGAATTATCAGAAAATATTATTTTAGGTCTGTTGGATTCTTCATTTAAAATGGAATGGTCATTACATATCCAATATTAGCAATTTAAGAAATGTGAACATTCTTTAACTCACATGGTTTGGTCCTGTTCTTTTTGAACTTTGTTTTGGTTTCAGATCAATATATTTTAGTATAAGTTTGAAAAGAAATTGTGTAAGGAGGCCAAAGTCCTTGAGGAGTCGGGCGGCATATAAATTAGATAGATAGATAGATAGATAGATAGATAGATAGATAGATAGATAGATAGATAGATAGATAGATAGATAGATGATAGGTAGGTAGGTAGATGATAGATAGATAGATAGATAGATAGATAGGATAGGATAGGTAGGTAGGTAGGTGATAGATAGATAGATAGATAGATAGAAAGAAAGATAGATAGATAGATAGATAGATAGATAGATAGATAGATAGATAGATAGATAGATAGATAGATAGACAGACAGACAGATAGATAGATGAGCAAAGGTCTCAATATGATGCTGAATTGTATTCCTTATACATGGAATTTTTCATGTCATGAAGAGCTTTGGCTATACTGAATTGGATAGCAGAATTCTAGACAAATGGGGGAAAAGTCACTCTTTTTATTTTAAGACTGGATTCAGGATATGAGTTTATGATTTATTTTTGAAAATAAAGATGATACAGTATGTTACTATGTTACTACAAGATGATCTGAATTTAATGCTAATAATTATACGCTTGTGTGTATGTATATATATGTGTGTGTGTCTCTCTGTGTATAGACTTACTTAGAAATGCATTTTGTTATTCATTAGCTTATTTTTCCTTTTTAATTTCATCATTATAGCAAATAAAATTAATTTTAAAAAGGAAGTAATGCTTGAAAAAGCATATGCTTTGCACGCAGAAAATCTTTGATTCAATCTCTGGCAACTCCAGCTAGAAAGTGCCACTTCTGAGACCCCACACAGCCTCTTCTAGTTGCTGTAAATGATGCTGTGCTAAATAGGCTAAGAGTTTTATTTACTCTTTGTAGCTTCATCCATCAAGCCCGAGCAAAGGACACAGCCCTTTGCATGTAGGCTCTCTCTGTTCTAGCGACTGTGCTTTAATGCACAGGCTGCAGTTAACAAGGCTCTCTCTCTCTCCCCCCACCCAGATATGGCAGAACAAAGAGGCCGGCGCTCAACACAGCCACGACATCTATATAGCACACCCCCTTCTTTGTCACAGCTCTCCACTGCCCTCTGCACCATAGGCAAAAGGAGGGGATTGAACTGCACATAGTCAAGGCCAGAAACTTGGCAGGAATACTGATATAACTTTTGGGGAATAGAGTTGGAGTTTGACCACTGATTCCACCCTCCACTCCCGCTCCTTTCTTTTGAGCATCCGATTTGCACTGTCACTGATTCTTTTCTCTCTCTTTTTTCTTAGCCCTAGGAAGGAAGCACTTCCTAGGGTAAGCCACCTCAGTTCTAACGTCTAACAGATTAACAGAGTTAAAAGGGACCTTGTAGATCATCTAGTCCAACCTCCCACCCAAGCAAGAGACCTTGCACCATTTCTGACAAATGACAGTCCAATCTCTTCTTGAAAGCCTCCAGTGATGAGGCTCCCACAAATTTCAAAGACAAGCTGTTTCATTGGTTGATTGCTCTCGTCAGAAAATTTCTCCTTATTTCTAGGCTGAATCTCTCCTTGATCAATTTTCATTCATTATTCCTTTTCTGGTGCCTTCAGGTGCCTTGGAAAATAGCTTGACCTCTTCCTCTCTATGGCAGCCCCTCAAGTATTGGTATATTGCTATCATGTATCTCCTGGTCCTTCTCTTCAGTAGACTAGTTATGCCCAGTTCCTGCAACTGTTGTTTATATGTTTTAGTCTACGGGCCCTATTCATCCTAGTTTCTCTTCTCTGCATTTTTTATAGAGTCTGAACATCTTTTTAATAGTGTGGTGACCAAAACTGGATGCAGTATTCTAAGTGTGGTCTTACTCAGGCTTTATAGAGTGATATAAGTACCACCCTTGATCTAGATTGTATACTTTTGTTAATGCAATTTTGGATTGCATTGGTTTATTTGGCCACCACTGCAGCAAACCAAGCCTTGAGTTTGTTTGTTTTAATGCTCCCAGCTGATCCACAGACTTCTAATCAGTCACCAGGACTGCAGCCCCATAGCTGGGAATTTAATCATTTGATGTGGTATTCTTCTCACTCAACATGCCCTTGGATTATATTGTTAGTTGCTGAACTGATTGAAGTCTGGGTGGTATTTTAGAAAATATTATTATATTTTAAAAATTTTGAGGCATTTTAAAGTTTATCATAATGATTTTTTCATTAACAAAAAACCTTAACCCATAACCACTTATTATTATTTGGGCAGCAGTAACTGGATTTTGGGGGGGTTTCTATTTATGCATTTTAATTTACAGTTGTAAATTAATCCTGTTTTCTTTAATATAAACCATGAACTATTTATTTTGATTTGATTTGATTTGATTTGATTTGATTTGATTTGATTTGATTTGATTTGATTTGATTTGATTTGATTTGATTTGATTTGATTTGATTTGATTTGATTTGATTTGATTTGATTTGATTTGATTTGATTTGATTTGATTTGATTTGATTTGATTTGATTTGATTTGATTTGATTTGTATGCCACCCCTCTCTGTGAACTTGAGGTGGCTCATAACAAACATAGAATACATAGAAAAACAATTTGATCCAATTAATTACGATTAAAAGACTTTAAAAGATCCTAAAAACTTAAAAACATTAAATTTATCATTAATTCAATAGGTCACTCTAAACACATTTGCTGGTCAGGGAGGGAGATCTAGTGGCCCTAAGCCTAGCGGCAAAGATGAGTTCTCAAACTTTTTCGGAAAGCAAGGAGGGTGGGGGCAGTGCAAATCTCTGGGGGGAGCTGGTTCCAGAGGGTCCCCACAGAGAAGGCTCTTCTCCTAGGCCCTGCCAGCCAGCATTGTCCAGCTGACGGAATCCTGAGAAGGCCCACTCTGTGGTACCTCACCGGACGCTGGGATTCGTGTGGCAGAAGGCGGTCTCAGAGATAATCTTGTCCTATGCCATGTAGGGCTTTATAGGTCATAACCAACACTTTGAATTGTGTCCAGAAACTAATCAGCACTCAGTGCAGTCTGCGGAGTGATGTTGAGATATGGGCATGACTCGGGAGGCCCAATACCGCTTGTGCGGCTGCATTTTGGACAATTTGAAGTTTCCCAACACTCTTCAAAGGTAGCCCCATGTAGAGAGCATTGCAGTAGTCAAACCTCGAGGTGATAAGGGCATGAGTGACCAAAGATTCCCTGTCCAAATAGGGCCGCAAATGATTTAACAGGTGAATTTGGGCAAAAGCCCCCTGGCCACAGCCGAAAGGTGGTGTTCTAAAATCAGCTGTGGATCAAGGAAGATGCCCAAGTTGCAGACCATCTCTGAGGGGGGGTAATAATCCCCCCCGGGTGATGGATGGACATATGGAAATGTCCTTTGGAGGCAGTACCCACAGCCATTCTGTCTTGTCTGGATTGAGCTCAAGCCTGTTGGTACCCATCCAGATCCTGACAGCCTCCAGATACTGGCACATCGCTTCCACTGCTTCACTGAGTGGACAAAGGGTGGAGATGTACAGCTGAGTATCATCAGTGTAGTGGTGGTAACTCACCCCATGCCCTTGGATGTTCTCACCAAGCGGTCATGCAGATATTAAACAGCAGGGAAGAGAGGAATGACCCCTGAGTAACCCCACAAGGTAGGGTCCTAGGAGTCAACCTCTGACCCCCCACTAACACCGACTGTGACTGACCAGAGAGGTAGGAGGAGAACCACTGAAAACAGTGCCTCCCACTCCCAGCCCCTCCAGTCAGTGCAGAAGGATACCATGATTTATGGTATTGAAAGCTGCTGAGAGGTCAAGAAACACCAGGACAGAGGATAAACCTCTGTCTCGCGCCTGCCAGAGATCATCCATCAGTGTAACCAAAGCAGTTTCGTGCTGTTGCCGGGTCTGAATCGTGACTGCCGAGGGCCTAGATAATCGGCTTCTTCCAAGGATTGCTGGAGCTGGAGCAACACCACCTTCTCAACAACCTTCCCCATAAAGGGAAGGTTGGAAACAGGACAATAGTTGTTAAATATGGCTGGGTCCAGGGAAGGCTTCTTGAGGAGGGGGCGCACAAGTGCCTCCTTGTATAGAGCCAGAAAGGACCGCTCTCTCAAAGAAACATTGGTAATCTCCTGGACTCAGCTGCATGTCACCTCCCTGCTGGCTGAGACCAGCCAGGAGAGACACGGGTCCAACAAGAAAGTGGCAGAACTCACAGCTCCAATGGCCTTGTCCACTTCATCAGGTGTCACCAGGTCAAACTCACTCCAAACAGGTGGACCAAGTCAAGCCCCTGTCACTTCGACTGACTCGTTGTCAGCCGGGTCTGCATTCCAATTGAAGTCAAGACCAGTCCGGTTTTATCTGCAAAAAACTGAGTGATTTTATCTGCGAAAAATGTGTTAAATGCCTTAGCACTACCCTGCAAGGGCTCCCCAACTCTGCCCTGATTAATAAGGGAGTGAGTCGCCCTAAACAGGATGGCTTGTTGGGATTCTGCAGATGCAATCAGGCTGACATTGTAGGCATGTTTTGTCAACCTGATCTCCACTTTGTAAAACTTAATATGAGCTTTTATAAGTGTTTGGTCAGATTCAGATTTAGTTTTCCTCCAACTCTTCTCTAGATTTCTTTTCTGGTGTTTCATTCCCTGGAGCTCCTCGGTAAACCAAGGAGAACTCCAGGGTCTATTGCCACAGAAAGGTTGCAAAGGCGCAATTCGGTCTAAAGCCTCCATCGCAGCCATATTCTAGGCTGCAGCAAGAGATTCTGCCAAATTGTGTACAAGTAAATCTGGCAAAACCCCAAACGCTCTTTGCAAACATTCTGGATCCATCAGGCATCAGGGGCAGAACCATCTAGTCGGTTCCACCTCCCTGTGGGGAAGGATTGGAGCCTTAAAATCAAGCCACAATAGAAAATGATCTGACCATGACAAAGGCAATGTTTCTAAGCCTCTTAATATCAGATCATTACTCAGCTGCCCTGAGAGGAATACCATGTCAAGAGTGTGCCGCCTCTCATGGGTTGGGCCTGAACTACTTGGATCAGGTCCATGGTTGCCATGGTGGCCATGAACTCCTGCACCAACCCAGAGGATTTACCAAGCGATGGCAGATTAAAATCCCCCAAGATAATAAGTCTGGCGGATTCTACCGCCAGCCTGGCTACCTCCTCGAGTAGCGCAGGCAGGGCTGTTGACACACAGCTGGGAGGCAGGTACGTGAACAACAAGTCCACCTGTACCCCTAGGTCCAACCTCATAAGAAGGAACTCACAACCCGCAATCTCAGCAGCAGTGAGCCTACGCAGTTTGATGTTTTTTCTGGCTATAATTGCCACTCACCCCCTTTCCTGGGGTCATGGCTGGTGCCACACTTGAAACCCGGCTGGGCACATTTCTGAGAGAGGAACCCCTGCCTCTGGACCAAGCCAGGTCTCAGTCACACGTGCCAGGTCTGCTTCCTCCTCCAGGAGTATATCCTGGATGAGGGGAGCTTTATTAATTAATTAATTAATTAATCAATTAATTAATTAATTAAAGTATCAGTGACAAGTGTACCTTTCTTGGTCAAAGATAAAATGTTTTGATTGATGTATTGGAAAATGACAATACCAGATTTTTATGGATTTGCTAATGTTAATGGACAACACTATATAGATATTTAAACTTGGCATTTTCAGTGAAAATTAAGAGATAGGACTGTCAAACCACTTACTATTTCTTATAATCAAACACAAAACCAAAAGTGCAATAATATTTTCTGTAGTACACAAATTTTCTGCCTCCACTGGGCATAAAATTTGGATTCATTGCATCTACATACAGGAACCATCAGCCTCATGTATCCTAGGGAAAATATAAAACTGATTGAATTGCTTGATTCCTGGGTTTCTGCATATAGAGTATATTGTTGCAGTGTAAGATCAGAAAAACTCCCCAATTGTGTCCCATGTAGTGATTATATGAAATCATCCCAGTGGCAACATGTGAATTAACCCAATTTCATGCTGTTGCAATCAGTCAGGATGAATTTATTGAATGGAAACATAGAAAGCTGCCAGGTTTTCAGAAGGCAATGTTTCTAGCCCTACCTGTAGATACTGGGATTAAGTATATGGTGTTTGCATGCAAGTCCATGCTCTCTCACTGAGCTACAAAGTTTAAATTAAGGGATCAATCTGTAAATTTTTTTGACATGGCGAGCCCCATGACTAGGAATAGTAAAGTCCCACATTCAGTCGAATTAGACTGGAGAATGAAAAAAATAGTGACAGCCCTTGTGTACTGGATGACCCACTGTAATGATGATGTCAAAATTCCCATCAACTGCATGATATGATAATATTATGACATGTTAAATTGCCTACCCCCTTTTGCCTCTTTCCTGCAAGACATATAAGTTCTCTGTAAACTTACTTGCTCCATTCATTAGCTCCCACTGGAATAACATCCAACCTCAGAACAGTGATTTTTTTTTCTATACAAGAAATAAGGGGAACAGCATCTTTCATTGTAGGTGACAATGAATTAGGAGACAGAAGAAAGGGCCACAGACTAGACAATTGTCAGATAAGAAGCAGCTGAATTCACAAAAGCAATGAGGGAATGACAAACATCTCAGAAGGGCCCCTCTCTAGTTTTTTGGACTATAAAGTGAGTGGGCAGAGTTGTACTTTCCGACTTTCAAGAGTCTGTTAATATAACTTTACCATAAGGTTAGACTATCTCACATGGTTGACGTTCATTCATCCTGTTCCCATTTGGAAAGGAAGGCTGGAATTGTAATGAAAGTTACTATATCCCATAAAAATACATTGATTGATTAAATGGGAAAGGGAATTTCACTTCTAGCAACGAGTATATGCATTGCCAATTGGCACCAAGGCAAAGTCTATCAATCCAGCCTACTTATAACTATACTCAGAACATAAGAGTGATCCACATGTTTGCCACCTCACTTATCCATTAAGAGAACAGTCTCATCAGTTCACCCAGAGATTCTCGGTCCGCCTTCATTAGTGGAGGGATAAAATGGTTTCTAAAAGTGAATCTGTCCAGTTCTGAGATTTCTATAACTTTATGCTATTCTTTTCAATGATCCTGATAATGGATTATTGCATCACATTTTGATAATGGTTGTGTCTGGTGTTAAGTTTTTTTGTTTCCAGCTGGGCAGCTTCAACTGTTATCTATTTTCTCCTTCCCTTCTCTTTCTGAAAATCCCAATAACATTCTCTCTGTCTCTGTCTGTCTCTATCTCTCTGTCTGTCTGTCTGTCTGTCTGTCTGTCTGTCTGTCTGTCTGTCTCTCTCTCTCTCTCTCTCTCTCTCTCTCCCTGTCCGTCTGTCTGTTTCTCTTTTTTCTCTTTGTGTTTGTTTCTTATGTGACAGAAGTTTTTCATCATTGTAGAATTTCTCCCTCCCTTCTCCCTTCCAATATCAGACCATGGAAACAGGAACAATTTCTAAATCCTGAACATCTTTGTCAACAGTTTTCCCAGGTTGAAAATTTCCCCTCTCAATTATAAGATAATTATGAATGGTCTCTCTCTCTCTCTCTCCCTCCTTTTTCCATGTAAAACTGTTTTCCCATCTCCAAAGTAATGTTCTTTGCCCACAGAGTCAAAAAATTATCAGCCAAAGGCAGAGTACAAAGCCAGTCAAAAGGACGATGGGGAAAATGAGGAACATTGTGGGATGGATAGTATGGACATATATTTGCTGCTTTCCATGGGCAGCCTATCTATATAGATAGCCCTTCATTGGTAATCATGGATATTGGACAATAATGTACATGGTACCCAGAAATAAAGACACTTGCCTCTGTCCAAATCTAAGCCTACCACAAGTCATATGGTAGGAAGTGAATTGTTTTAAATGTTCCAGAAGGAAGAGAATGATAATCATAATCCACACTCTAGTTAAGCATGGATTAATCAGTCAGGGAAATAGTCTCCCTTCTGAGGTCAGAAATGGTGGACTACAAAGGTCTACCTGAGTTGGCATTGTGTGAGTCTTTGACAAATTTGCAATATTTCAGATATTTGTGTTCAGTTGGGACATTTTCAGAAGATAAAGCACCTTTATGTAAATTGAAACAATGTTGAAAAGCTTATTTGATAGCTCTTTTAAAAAATAATAATCATAGATCGATTCAACAAGAAGTTGTCTGCTAAGGTACACACGGTGAAGCAATTCAGGTATAGATTAAAAAGTTGTGACCCTTTAAGGTAAATTGAAAAGTAACAAAGGGGCAGGTGGGAATCTGGATTGGAGTTGTGAAAGTCCACTTGAATAAATGAAAAGCCTGCTGGATTTTAGGACCCCACTTAAAGTGAACTTTAACCTTCTCATAGTAAGATGAACAAGTAGGACGGTGATTGCAGCAAAATTATGAACAAATTTACAATAAAAATTAGCAAAACACAGCAGACATTATAAAACTCTGAGCCTGAATGGTGAGGGGGGCAGTGTTTCAAGACAAAATAGTTCTGGCAGAATCAATCTGGATTCATTTCAAGGAAATACAGTAGCTGAAATAGTCCAAAAAGGCAAATTATTCTAGTTTAGAATAACTTGCCTTTTTGGACTATAGAAAGGATGTATATGAGACATTGTTAAAGAAGTGCTTTTTCTTTTCAACACAGCAGATCATCTAATGGACAATTTAAATGTTGTCCAATGGGTTATGGAAATTATGAATATAAATCTCATGAACATTGATAGGTTTCCAGGTGATTTGAATAGAATTGTCTTATATTCAAACTTATATAAAAGTTATTAAAGGATATTATGTGTTCATAATCCTTTTTTGTGTAAATTAGAATGCAAGTTAGAGATCTAACCTGATGGAATGAATATTTTCTACAGTTGTTCTAAGAGTTCATCTAAAGAAGATGATAAATATCTACATATCTACATATGTTTAACCTGCAGTAGAAATGTCCGAGGAATGAAACATGATAGAAGTTTTCAAATATTAGAAAGACTGTCACTCAGAAAAGACTTATTCTCTGTTGCCTCAAAGATCAGGACTATAACCAATGAGTTGAACCTACAAGGAAGTATGGCTCAGGCTAAACATCAGAAGTACTTTCCAGATTGCAGATACCAAAATAGTGAGTTCTTTCTTTCTTTCTTTTTTTTTGGGGGGGGTGTGTTATTCACTGAATTGGAATAGTCCCTTCCAATGCTGTGTTCTATTATATAAATTTTGTTACTCACTCAGCAAAACAATTTGACATAAGTTTTCAAAGGTGTCGATAACTCATGTTTACCCACCTCTTCTTTTTCTTTTTGAATCCCACTTTGATGATTTTTCAGTCACAAAATGGTAATAAATTACACAATATTTCATGCTCCAATTTCAAAGACAATCATACATTTCACTTACGTTTTCTCTTTTTAAAATTACATGGCTAATATTAAAAATACTCTCTCCCCCTCCCACCTCTCTCTGCCTCTCCTGGGCTTACTTACTGGACAAAGCCCCCAAATACTATCTCCCTGTATGTCCTGCTGGTTTGAATTCTTAGCCTGCATTACCAGCCAGACATGTTATTGGGGCACGCAGATACTCTAAGTCACTGCCCATTGCCCATATTGGATCCAGCTCCTGATATCTCAGTTCTCCTTGTTGAGTAGCTGCAAAGCCCTATTTCTGCCAGGCAGATAGCTTCCCTCACAAGCACTGACCCTATTTTGTCCCAATTACTGGATTGGACATGCAGGGGTCTGTCCCTTCTCAATTGCAACCATTTGTGGCTAAACAACATGAACTCTCTATTTAACGGGGATGCCTACTGTGGGGGCGTAAGGTAGTAATACCACCAGGGGTTAGACAAGCCATCCTAAAATGCCTTCATTCTTCCCACCCTGGCATTGTGTGAATGAAAGCACTGGGTTAAAGCTATGTCTGGTGGCCCAGGATGAACTAAGAGATTGAGGACTGGGTGACTCAATGCCACACTTGCCAGCAATACTGGCCTGCTCCACCTGCAAACTCATTCCACAAGTGGGAATCCCCAAAGGCACCATGGGCCAGGCTCCACATGGATTTAGTTAGACCTGTCCAGGGACACACCTTTCTTGTCATGGTAGATGCTTATTCAAAATGAGTTAAACTGGCATTAATGTCTACCACCACTTCTGAGGCAATTATCAAGGTTTTAAAGAGCCTGTCCACCACTCATGGGCTCTCTGATACAGTGGTAACAGACAGTGGACACCAATTCAGTTCTGCCCCATTCCAAATGTTCCTGGCCAGACTGGGGATCTGCCATGCCCCCTCAGCACCAGTTCACCCTGTGGCTAATGGCCTGGCTAAGAAGCCATTTGGATAGGCAAAAGAGGCTTTAGGGTGCCTGGGGTATGATAACTGGCATTATAGCATGTGCACATACCTGTTAGCCCAGCACATAACCTCTTGCCAAGCCACCAGGGTTAGTCCTGCACAGTTGCTAATGTGCTGCCATCTCCAGATCCAATTGACCACCTGCATCCTAACTTTGACATTGGATAACCACCTGTTCCTGACCAAAGGCCCAGGGAATTCACAGTAGGGAACTCCATATTTGCCCATAATTTAAGTGCCAACCCAAAATGGCTGCCAGGGGGGAGGGGTCTCTGTCGGTCAGGTGATGGGCACATGCACTGTGCACTGTTTTGTTTGTTTTCATGTAACCAATTTTATAAAATCAATAAAAATATATTTCAAAAAAAAAAAGGACACATAACTCAATTAACTGGACCCTACTCTTATAGGGTCCAGCTCTCTGATGGCCGGCTGTGGCTCTGGTACATCAACCAATTAAGATGACAGGTCACCTGCATGGAGCCTGCACAGCCAGAACAGGCCCAAGTCTTCCCAGAAGTTTCAACCCACTCCTGGGAATTAGTCAACCACCCTGACCTTCCACCATCACTGAGCTGCGAGAGGCTTTGTCTCCTACCAGGTGTGTTGAGTATCCTGTTCCAGAAATGCCTTCCATTCCAGATGACTCCACAGCTGGGATGCAGTGAGTTCCAGAGGACCCATGACCATCTCCTCACTTTTCATCTGCTGGCCCTGAACTAAGGTGATTACGGCGGAATCAATATCAGCTGACATACCTCGCCGATTACACATGTGGTATCTTGGGGGTAAGGGTTTTAAATCCTCAGACTTATGCCGCTGTCAAAGCCCAAGCCGGCAGCAAGTCGAAGCTGGATTGGCTAAGATGTAAGCAGTTGGCAAGCATGAAATTGGGGCATCCTAATTGGTCGCCGGTTTGACAGCTCGATTATTAAAGGAACTGTCAAAGACTAAGTTGCTGTTCTATTCTTTCCCTGTTGCCTGTGGTGCTGAAGTTAGAAATAAAGTGTCCCTGTTACAGAACTTTGTCTAAGCCTCTGTTCCTGACAGTCCAGTTCAGTAATAAAGTAATAAAATTCAGTAATAAATAATAAAAAGATTTTTAGGCAGAATGATTTTCTTAGAGGCATTGGAGAAACTGATTCAAATCTTCTTCATGGAAAACATATATTCTGATTGGTAGAGTTTAAAAGTTTGGATGGTATTCTCAGCTAAAGTACAAAGAAAACAAGAAAACAACCCTTTAATTTTTAATAGGAATTTAGTATTCCTACTAAAACAAGTAACAAGTAAGGAATGCAGAATGCTTTCTCATGATGTAACTAAACACTGTTGACTCTCAGGCAAGGAAGTAAATAAGGATATATGAGACTAAATGTACCAAGCACCAGTAAACAAAATGTTCAGTCAGAACAAACAGAAGGCCCAGCTTCCCTGTTCAGTGGGACATATTAATGACATATTATTTCATAATTTCTGAATGATCATACACATTTCTCCTGTTTTCATTCAGTTGTGATGCATCACTGTTGGTTGTATATTCATAGAAGATAATTTTCCTTGGACCCCTAATCTTGAGTTCATGTAAGAACCTTGATATAACACTGTCTGGAAAGTGAAATAACCATATAAATGTTGTCCCCTGCTCAGATATATTTCTATAACATAATTAAAGATGCTGTTTGGTGTCACTCTTATTATGTGGAGATCAGGCCCGACAGCCAACAAACCACTTAAATCATTAATTTGAAACATTCACGGTTAATTGTTTCACCGTACTGATATATGAAAAGTTGGCATATATTGGTTTCTTATACAATAATCCAGTTTTTATCTGATTTGTCTTGTCTTCCTTTGTGATTTGTGAAAGATTGGGTTTTACTTGTGTTAAAGAATGGTATGAAGGAGGAGTGGAATGACTGCGACGTAGATCAATACATAATCTTAACAAATGAATGTGATGGGCTATTCAAGGCTGATTATAAAGGAGTAGAGTTTCCACATGTTAGGAATGAAATTTGCCAACAGAGCTTTTATTATTTGTCCCAGGTATTAGTGTTCTGCCTTTCTCCTTCCTCTAGTCCTTTGTTCTGCCTTGATTCTGGCAGTTTCGCTTCTTTGGCTTCATCCCACCATCATCCATGTTGGCAAAACAGCCTCATATATTTAACTACTTTTTTCTTATGTTGAAGTTATTATTATGCTTTTAGTTTGGGGAATGATCTCTTATTATTTTTGAAGTGTATGTTTCTGCCAAGTTTCCCGTGTGCTTTGAGGGCCAAGAGGGTTGCCCACAGCTCTGGGGTCCTTTACTGAAAATAGCAGGAAATCAAAGGAATAGTATAAAAGCTCACTAGCTTCTGTGGATAGGAAACTCATTATGCTCAAAAGCTCTCTGTTTTATTCCAATCCATGTTTCCCTGTGGGATTGCCGTGCCTGGAAGGATAAAATCAGCAGGACTCATTACATCTAAAACAATGTTTTTGGTAGAGGAATGTTTCTGCCAGTCAGGTAAAGAAGCTAGATCTTTATCCTTCTTGAGACAATAATCAAGGAGTTCAGAATCTCGTTGGAAAAGAAGTTTTGCCTTTTGAATGCCACTAACTGCAGGTGTCGTTAGGCGAAGAGTCTTGGTTCCTTTCTAGGCCAATTTGTAAAAGAATAATAGGAATTTCACTTTGGAATTCAAAGTCTAACAGAAAATGAAATAATACAGACACAATTTTAAGACTTCCTACATTTTTTCCCATGAATCACAGACCATGACTAATACCCTAAGGCTATGAGAGAGAAAAAAACCCCTTTTCCGTTTAAAGACATGCATAGAATTTAGTGTGTTAGATAAATACAAGCCTCTTGACCTCACCTTGTTTTAGACCACAATTCACTCTCTGTAAACAATAGCTATTTAAACAGGAGGGATATAAGCTTTCTCTCCATTTCTTTAATTAGAAATGCTTCTTAGTTGTCACAATAGGCATTGTGATATTTGCATTTATTTTCAGCTTTGAATTTATATGGAAGCCACTGAGGCACCAAAGCAACTTGTAAACTAAGTAAAAACAAATATATAAATAAATAATATCCAATTAAAAGCAATGCTAAATAATTTAAAATCAGTTTTTCTTTTAAAGCAGCTTTTTTAATGCTATTTTAAAAATTGCAAAAGATTGACTACTTTAAGCCACCTTCTGAAAAGGAAGCTCAAACAACTGATTTCCAGAACATAAACGTAAATTACTGATTCTCTCTAACTAAATAACTCCAGGTGCCACCTCATTTTAGCCTCATAAGTTTTATTTCAAACTTGAAATAACAAAAGTAGTGCTTAAGCTGCTAAATAAAACAATTGTCCATAATTGTCACCTGAAATCCCATAAATAATATAAACTTGTGTATACAATATTTATAAAAGATGCATGGCCCAGAATTCAAGAGCTACATGTAGACAGTTATTAACTTGAAAATGTTTGCTATTATTATTTCTTGATAAAATATAAAATCTTTTTCAACTGTTAGTAACTTGGCCGTCTGAGTTGCTGGAACAGGAAGTGACCCAGGCCTGCCATGCCCCAAGCTAGTTCTCTCTGTGGCGCCATAGGTGCCACCATTTTGTTTTTTGCTTCTGTGAATGCACAGAAGTTTTTTATTTTAGTACTGTGCATGCATGCTTGGCACACTACGCACACCCATTCGTGCGACATGTCCCTGAACGAACCAGCAGTAGAAGAATCTGGAACCAACCCCTGCTATCTAGGTAGCCAAGTCCTGTTTTCTGCTGCCACTTGCTATTTAACTATAGCTAGTCCTAGCTTAACAATCACAACTCCATTGCTAAGTGACATGCTTTTTAAATGAGACATCATGCAACTGTGACTTGCAGTTTTATTGTCAACTTCTCCATTGATTCTGCTTGTGAAGAGTGCAAATGGCAATTATGTGCCTGCAGGATGCTATGAGGTTTGTAAATGCCTGCCAGTTTCAAAGCATCAGAATCTCAATCATGTCACCACAGGACATTGTTGATGGTTGTAAGTGAGGCCTGATCTTAAAATTACTTTTTCAGTGCTATTGTAACGTCAAATGGTCAGTAAACAAGGTTGAAGTTAGCAAGGACTAATCTGTATATAGATTTTGATTTGATGTATAGAATTGATGTATCACTAATGAATCTTGGAGTTATTTGTATATATTAGAACCTCTGGTCATGGCCATAATTCATTTCATAACTTTGGTCGCAACCCAATTTGGTTCTGACTCAAATCTAATTTTGGAAATTTGGTGCATTAAAAAAAATGCCGCAGAAGGCAAAATTGGCTGCAAAAAATATATATATAATTTTTTCTTGATTTCTCTTCCTGTTTTTCCTTCTTTTTCCACTGGAAATTACTTGCCATTATTTTTCTTCTGGGAACCATATTGCTTAAAATTAAAAGAAAACAACTATTAGAATTGCTGAACAAACTTGAGTGTTAAAGGAACTGAGATAAATTCAATTTGACAGACTACTCTGGCAAGGCCATTCTTTTATTCAATGTGAAAAAAGAATCTATTAACTGGTGCAATGATACATAATAATGCGGAGTGGAGATCTGGATTCTAAAGTCAAAATGTGTTTTGGAATGTATGGGTTGATACATATTGCTACAAACACCTTACAGCAACTCTATCTTTTGAGAACTTGCATGACTGCTTCCTTTCTTAGGAAAGGATGCACACATTTTAAGCTATTCTCCTTACAGGCCTCTTATCTGTGATAAGTATCAGTGACGTTTGTTACTGAAAGGGTAAATGTACATCAAACATCTACTGTATGTTCTTAGTGTGAAAATATACATACTATTAAATATTTTCTAGTCATAATTAATACATTTTTTTTTAGTTTGTGGTGAGCAAAATACCTGTTTTAATGCTTTTATGAAGAAAAACCTATCCGTTTCAGATCTTACGTAAGTGAGATAACAAACAGTTTCATCTCTCCATTCATTCTTAAGAATCCATTAAAGATAATTTGTTTCTTTTTTCCACTCATATAATATGAACTGCAATACAGATGACCAATTGGAGCATTGAGCAGGACCAGTAAGACTTTGAAATGGTGCGTTTTAGTAAGAATTCCGCCAAATTATGGCATAGGTGCTGAGACAGTTTGCTAATTTGGATAGAAAAGGGAGAATACTGCAAATGATGAGTTTCATATTCTGATGGCCAGGGATGGGTTCTACTTCCCTTCCCTACCAGTTTGCATCATACCCGTCACGTCGAGCAAATGACCCTCTGTGCATGCGCAGAAGCCGCAACGCATGGGCGGAGGGGTCTTTGCCAGTTGCTTTCAGGAAACAGCAACTAGACAATTGGTATGGGGGGTGGGGTGGCCAGTGGCCAGTGCTGCCGGTTTGGCGAGCAAGGTTAATTCCCTCCACCAGTACGGGTGAACCAGACCAAACCAGCAGCAACCCACCACTACTGATGGCTACATAAGAAAACAATGAAGTGCAACCTATTAATACTTAGGGCTGGCCAAAGGGACTAGAAAAGAGAATGATATCATTCTTGGAACCTGAATTCCGCTTGTAATTATTATTATTAAGCCAAATATCATTAATATTACCAATCCACTATAAAACAAAGTCCTCTTCATTGAAGGTTATGGACTGTGAATTACTTTTTGGTTCAGTTTTTTGGGGTTGGGAATAGATTCATTCATTCATTCGTTTTTGTGCAATCTGGTACAAGTACCTTAACTGAGGTATGCATATAGTAAAATAGACAGGTACTAAGCATGCACTAAATAAAATAATGCAGCGAAAATCAGTAAGAATAAATTCAATCCCCCTTCCTCTTTTTTCATATATAACGAAGAAACCAAGCTATCATTACTCTATCGGCCTCAGCTAGATTTCGCCTTGTGCCAATGTCCCCACCTACAAATTTTCTTTAATTTTGCCTCCTCCTCCTCCCCCTCCTCCTCCTCCCCTTCCTCCCCCTCCCCCTCCTCTTCCTCCTCCTCCTCCTCCCCTCCTCCTCCTCCTTCCCTCCTCCTCCTCTTCCTCCTCCTCCTCCTCCTTCCCTCCTCCTCCTCCTCCTCTTCCTCCTCCTCCTCCTCCTCCATTTGAAGAAAAATGTGTACTTGAAAGAAGGTGACAACATTCTGTCACTGCAACAGGTGGGATGCTCTTTTAAATTATGTTCATTTGGTATTGCTCTTTCTCCACCATCAGCCCCTCCTCAGAAATGTCTTTAGATGTCATTATGGGAGCAGATCTACCAAGAAAGTGCTATTTTTTACAGTTCTTTTTCGGAGATGAAGTGAACTCTGAATATTTTTGCTCTTTGCTGACACATTTATTTACCATTACTGGTTTTGACATGTTGTCTCATTGTTGTTTAATACCAGTTCAGTACTAACCCATAATATAGGTGCAAACATCTGTTGTTTACTTTGAAATGACTAGCATATAAAACTGCCTTATATGAGAATAAAAAGTAAAAGAACTAGGATAGCATAAATATTCTGCCTTTAAAAGTTCGTAAATCTACAAATAGTTTGAAGACAATGTGACTGCTGTTCCTTTGCATTATTGTACAACCCTGTCTTAAAAACCATACAGATCAGAGGTGGGTTTTTCCTGATTTGGACCAGTTCGCCAAAATTAGTAGCAACCCGCTGTTGACGTCACAATAATGTTATGGAATCAGTTCTGGTGGTGCTAGTCCGTGGATGACACCAAACTTTTGGGGGAATTATTTTGAATTTTATTAGGGGGGGGATTTTTCCTGGGTTTTTTCCTTCTGTGCATGCAAAGAAGCTGAGTCTCTGGCACTGTGCATGCATTGTCATATATTTTCAGGGTTTTTCTTTTGGGTATTATCAGCACTGTGCCCCAACTGAGCTGCCTCCTCCTGCCTACAGGCAAGGCAGGAATCACGCTAGCCACCCTGCCCCATCCCCAGAGCTTGCTGCAGGACCCCGAGCCCCACCTCCACCAGGCTTGCAACCTTACCTACCTCCCACAGTTGGTGGCAGAGGAGAAGGCATGCCAACGCTCATAAGGAACCAATGCTTGGACTGGTTTTGGAGATTGTGAAGGAGGGGGACCACTCATGAGCCCCAGCCATGTGGGTTTCAAGGCTGGGCTATTGCAATAGCTTTTCACTCAAAGCATCCAAGGCTTGGAAACACATAGTTAGGGCTGAGGAGAACTGTTGCAAGCCTTGGTTCTTCATGGGCGCTAAAAGTACCGGCCTTCAACCTGGCTGTTTCTCTGTGCCTGGCTTTCCAGATTGGTCCCTAAAGCACTGTGATGTGAAAGACTCTTTCTCTCTTCCACAACAAAGTAGGACAGAGAAAATAGGCCACTAGAGAACATGCGGAGGGCTCCATCATGTGCTTTCCAGATCAGTAGCTGCTACTTGTCCCCCTTGCTGCTTTTGCCTGGAAGACTCTTTGGCAGCACAGTGCTTTGTGGAGGTCCCATCCGAAAAGTCTGCACTTTTCCAGGACTCTGAGGGGTGCCCATCCGCCCACCGCTGCTTGAGCTCTCGTTTTACTTTTTGCCACCCCCACCAACTGCCACCTGCAGCTCCCCTTTTGCATTTCCCCCAGCTGCCTGGCCTACAAGGGAAGCAAATGGGAGATCCTAGCTGAAGTTTACTCATGAACAACATTGACTGGGAGAGCCAGGGAGAAAGGCCATGGCGCTCATGAGTAAACTAAGGCCCCTAAGTGTTCTGTCGGGCTCGCTGGTGGAATCCTCCCCAAAATTCACAGATACAAATTTCAGACACACACACATTTGAAAATTCAAAACAATGTTCTTTATAATGAAAATTCACTTAAACCAAGCCCTCTTTTGCTATAGCAAAGAGCACTCGTCTCCAAACAAACTGGTAATTTGTACAAGTCCCTTATCAGTTCTGTGATACTTAGCTTGCAGCTGTGAGGCAATTCACAGTCCTTCTTCTTTCACAAAGTGAAACACACTTTGCTCTGGTTTAGTTTCAAAGTGGGGGAAAATCAGCACACAAAAGGTCAAAGTCAGTAAAGCAGTCATGAAACACAACGATCAGATAATCCTCCACAATGGCCAAACCCACAGGTTGCTATTTATAGCAGCCTCACTAATTACCACAGTCCCACCCAACCACAGGTGGCCTCATTTTCTTTGATAATAATCTCTCAGTTGTTGTTGCCTATGCATCACTCTCCGCATGCGTGGCTGTATCATTAACTCTTGTTCTGAATCCAAGGAGGAGCTAGATAATTGATCTCCTTCTGAGCTGTCTGCCCCACTCTCCTCCTCCCTTTTACTCATGTCTTCTTGGTCAGAGGAGCCTTCATCATCAGATTCCACTGGGGGCAAAACAGGCCTGCAGCATGTGGATGTCTCCCCCACATCCACAGTCCTTGGGGCAGGAGCAGGGCCAGAGCTAACCACAACACTAAGGAGGGTCGAGCCTTTCTGCTGAGGGCATTGCTGGCAGACACTTCTTGCATCAGGCAGTCCGTGCTCTTCCTGCTTCTACTTGGCTTCCTCAATGCATGGAGGCAGGAGGCAATGAGAGATAAGAGAGAGATACAAATACCAGCAGCACTGGGTGCCCAGAGTTGCACCAGTGAGTGAGCAAGAGTTCCAACACACCTGCATGCCCTGCCTTGAGATGGATGGGTAGGTGGGTGAGTGGATGGCTGGAAAGGGTGTGGAGAATTATTGGCAGTCGGCCAAGCAGGCGGAGAGCTCTGCCACACTGAACTGCCTGTGAGTGATGCGATGACGGTGTCTTGTTAGGGAAGTCCCTGAGATGCTGCTTGCAGCTGCCTTCCAAAGCCATGCTTCTCTCCACATTGTTGTTTTGACGCTCAATCAGGGAGTCAGTCAATCTTGATAGAACTATAAGTGGAGTGGTGTTTCTTTGGCATGACAGTCATGACCTCATCTCAAGCCGTGGTGATCTGCTTTAAAAGACGTGGAAGGGGGTTTAGTGTGCCTTAGGCACTGACTTAGGTGATCTTGGGCCAACCCAAAGAAAGAGGAGGAGGAGGAAATAGTAAGTGGCAGAGGCAGTCTCTGTCCCAGAGTAGCAGCTGTGTCTCCATCAAGGGCCGCCCTGTGGAAAGATTGGGCTCTGCCAGTTAATCTTAAGGTCCCCGGAGGAAGGGGGGATATTGAGGAACCTCTCCTTCTTTGAGTGTTAGCCAAAGGGAAGCAGCACAATTCACTGTTCTACAGGTAAAAAGTTGCGAGCATGAAAACAGCTGTTCTTAGATAATTTTGGGGTACTAAAAACAAAAATAACATTTAGAAATATTGGCTCTAGTTTCCATGATATAAGCAACCAACTAATGAAGTAAGGTAGTCATATTGGTGACAAATAAAAAACCACCACACATACCAAGATGATGCAATACTAGCTACTTTGTTTGTTTGTTTGGATTTCTATGCCGCCCTTCTCCACAGGCTCAGGATGACTTACAAAAGAATAATACAATACAAAATACAGCAAAGAGAAACCCAAACATAGTACTAAAACCTCAAAAGATATTTTAAAACTAAACATTTATATTCATTCTAACTATGATTCTACATTCATATCAACAGCCAGAGCAAGATGCTAGTACTCAACAGCCCCAGGCCTGCTGGCAAAGGTGAGTTTTTAGGAACTTACAGAAGGCCAGGAAGGTGGGGGCAGTGTGAATCTTCAGAGGGGGTTGATTTCAGAGGGACGGAGCTACCACAGAAAAGGATCTTCCCCTAGGCCCCGCCAGTCGGAATTGCTTAGCTGACGGGATCTGGAGAAGGCCAACTCTGTGGGACCTGACTGTTTGCTGGCATATGTGAGGCAGAAGACGGTCCTGTAAGTATTTATTTATTTATTTTGTCCAATACACAATGAGAGTTTTAGTGGGTATATATACATATGTATACACACAGTAAAATACATGATGAAGGTTATAGAAGAGATACTCATAATAAAATATATCTATGAAAGAATAGAAAAGAAGATATAGTAATAGAACATATCAATGAAAGAATAGAAGTTGAGATATAGGAATAGAAGAAAGGAATAGGAGATATAGGAGAGCAATAGGACAGGGGATGGAAGGCACTCCTAGGCCATATAGGGCTTTATAGGTAATAACCAACACTTTAAATTGTGTCCGGAGACCAATCGGCAAACAATGCAGCTCGTAGACTAATGTTAAGATTTGCACATGCCTTGGAAGGCCCAGCACAGTTACCACAGCTGAATTTTGTACCAATTGTAGTTTCTGAACATTCTTTAAAGGTAGCCCCATGTAGACCTCTGTGCAACCTTCTCACAGCAACTAACTAGTCGAACCTCGAGGTGATGAGGGTATGAGTGACTGTGAGAAGAGACTTCCTGTCCAAATAGGGTACTGGTTGTAACTCACCCCATGTCATTGGAAACCACCCAGTGGTTTCATGCAGATATTAAACAGCAGAGAATACTATAAAAGTCACAATAGATGTTGCTTGGTGAGTTAGACTGTCTTTAAACATTGTTTTATCTATACCTTGAACTTATTTAAATAAAGCAGATAATTATTTAAAAAATCTATTTTGTGGCCCCAACAAACACACATGTATACATACAAAATTATGCATATACCCACATCTATTATATGACATGGAAAAACAACAGCCTAAGTCAGATGTATAGATGTACATGGCAAGAAAAACGAATCTTGCAAGTTTAGCAGACAGATGGTATAAGGAACAAAGCTGTTACAGAATCTGGTAGTCCTGCTAGGAATACTTCAAAACCTCTTCCCAGAGGGAAGCAACAGAAACAGACCATAAAGTGAGGGTGTGAGGTCTCTACAAAGCTTGAATTCTAAGCACATAACACTTATAAGCAGTATCCTGACTATTAGGAAGTCAGCTTCCTCTAATCTTCTCAGCTGTACTTACCAATTTCTGAATTGAATAATGTATAAAGCAAATAACACCCCTGCAAGGAAGCAGAAGAAGCAGTGGGCCACCTAGTTAGTTGCTGCTAGAAGGTTGCACAGAGGTCTACAAGCAAAGTAGCAACAATTGTGCATTGGAATATCAGTAAAAAATACCATTTGAGGGAGAAGCCGGAAGCATTGCAGCGAAAAAAACTGAAAATAGTGAGCTCTGATGAGCTTTGTGAAAATCCAGTCTCACAAACCATTGCCAGGGGTCTTCAAACCAGAACTGTCCTGAAGGGATGGTGAAGAAGGAGAGATATCTTGCACAACCAAGAGGAGCAGTCAAATTCCTTGATCGGTACTTTGATAACTTTTAAGAAGTGCTTGCTTTGCCTATACTGTTTGGCTTTTTCCTATGGCTGTAGAAGACAATAAATCTTGGAATTGGATTGGATTGGATTAATATTTGATTGAATAAATTAGAAGTTGAAAATAAAAAGAGAACATATGAACCTTATGTGATATAATATAAAAGCTTTAAAATTATTTTGGCAGTATGGAGATCTTGATGTATGAGGAATTATTTGAGATGTTAAAAATGTATGTAAAACTTTAAAAGATGATTAAAAAATCAGAAATTTTGTTGGATTACACAGAGCAAGAAAATGGTGAGAGGGTGATAAAAGAGAATATAAATGAAGAAGAAAATAATATTGAAGAGAAGGACTGAAACAAAAAAAACCCCAGCTTCATTATTTAACTTGGATTTACAATGACATGAATAGAGTTATTAGACAGGAATGTCCATCAAAAAAGTATAAATTAAAGAATAAAGAGATAAACAGTGGGGAGAGATTAGGGAAAATTGGGGCAAGAACCACTCAAATAATATATTTAAAAGAGATAAAAAGGATGCAGAAGAAAAGATATAAGATACATAAAAAGAAAAAAAAAGAAAAAGAAGTTAAGGGAATGGGATACAAGGAGAAAATTAATAAGTGGGATTTTTGAGAGATCAAAAGAAAATTATTAAAGAGGGAATGGTCAGTGGAAAGGAGGAAAGAAAATAAGGTTCATATTAGTAGATTAAAGGAAATTATATTAAAATCATCAACTGTGGATAGTTAGTTAGATTTGAATATTATAATATATATTGTTTATGGTAAAATATACAGTAGAACAGCAATAATCAAGCTATATATCATGTATATTGGTAATGGCAAAACAGATTAGCAGAAAAAGGGAGATGGAAAATTTGATATAATATTAATTGTGAACAGTTATTTAAGTTAAAGGGTTTTTAGGTAAAGTTTGAAGATGTATATTGTTTATAGTAAAATAGAAGAGCAGGCGGAATGTGAAACGGTAATTTGTTTTAATTTTAAAGACAACTTAAATTAAATTAAGTAAATTAAATTATGAGATGAAGTTGAAATGCAGTGGGATAGAAAATTTGAAAAATATATGCAGTAATGAAGAAACAAGATCATTAATTGATGTTAAAATCAGAGATTAGGAATTTAGGGTGATTAGTAATATTGCTTAGGTATTAAGAAGAAAATTAGTTAAGATAAAGAAATATATAAAGATAATATTATGGCTGAAATTGAAAACAGAGGGATGATATAAAATGAATTATGTATATGGAATGATATGTAAGATTGATCTGGACTTTGTTCATAAACTATGTATTAAAATAGTTTAAAGAAAGAAATACCATTGGTCTGCCATTTGTTGGGTCCACAAAATAAATAGGAGGTCACCCCATTGCACAGTGCTTGAAACTTGAACCCAGGCTGTCAGCTTTCTAGATGACAAACTGAGCATGTTTAACTGCTGAGTCATAAAGAATCATTGTAAAACAATGTAATCATGATCAGTGGCAAATCATTACTTATAGCAACTCAACACAGCCAGTGTAAAATCTCCCCACTCTTGCTGGACTTCAGGCACAGTGGCAGAACCATGTCTCCAGGGGCTTCCTAAAGGTCAGGACCAGGGGTGGGTTCTAACCTATATCGCTTTCAGTTTGTTTCCTCCCATGCCATGTGGGTATATCACATGGGTGCAATTCATAGGTGCACTGTGTGGGTATGCCTCATGGGCAGCGGTGGGCAGCGGTGGGCTGCTAGCTAAAATGCTAAATTGTGCTCACCGCCGCGGCTCATAAGTGCTTGTAGGGCCAGCGTGATTTTTCTTCTGCACCTGTGGAGGTAGCAAAATCATGCACAGAGCCGCAGGTGCACTTGTGTTTCAGCATGTGCAGAAGCAAAAAAACGTCATCAAAACACAGGCACACCTGCATCTCCGTGCATAATTCTGCAGAGTCTGCGGAGAGGGGCGGCATACAAATGATCCCGCTATATAGAATGCTGGTGAGACCACATTTGGAATACTGTGTTCAGTTCTGGAGACCTCACCTACAAAAAGATATTGACAAAATTGAACGGGTCCAAAGACGGGCTACAAGAATGGTGGAAGGTCTTAAGCATAAAACGTATCAAGAAAGACTTAATGAACTCAATCTGTATAGTCTGGAGGACAGAAGGAAAAGGGGGGACTTGATCGAAACATTTAAATATATTAAAGGGTTAAATAAGTTCCAGGAGGGAAGTGTTTTTAATAGGAAAGTGAACACAAGAACAAGGGGACACAATCTGAAGTTAGTTGGGGGAAAGATCAAAAGCAACATGAGAAAATATTATTTTACTGAAAGAGTAGTAGATCCTTGGAACAAACTTCCAGCAGACGTGGTAGATAAACCCACAGTAACTGAATTTAAACATGCCTGGGATAAACACATATCCATCCTAAGATAAAATACAGAAAATAGTATAAGGGCAGACTAGATGGACCAGGAGGTCTTTTTCTGCCGTCAGACTTCTATGTTTCTATGTTTCTAAATCTAATAAATAAAATAAATAAATAAATAAATAAATAAATAAATAAATAAAATAAATTTTGCTACCTCCACAGGTTTGGCTCATGTGCAGTGCCAAAAATCCCCCCCCCCAAAAAAGGTCAAAAACAAGACAGCAACTACATGCATTGGGCCAGAAACTCAGCTTTTGTGCATACTCAGAAGATATTGTTAATTTTAAAAATCATTTAAAAAAAAATGGTAGCACCCACAGACCCGCATTGACCGACCTGGATCCATGATGTCATTGTGATGTCACTAATGGGTTGCTATGGGTTCGGGTGAACCGGTCTGAACCATGAGGAACCCACCCATGGTCAGGACCAATCTAAGTTCTGGAGGATATATTAGTGTATGTCTTCTGTTGTAATTCGTTATTACAACAGAACTTCAAACAAAGATGTTTTTTATTTTAAAAAAATTAAGAATTTTAAATTTATTTCAGATGTCATATTATTATTAATATTTGAATTTTGTGACTTTAGCTATTCTCAAATACTGCTTCAAAGCCCTCACTTCTTTTGAATCACTGACTGTACAGGTCTCTACCTAAAAGTTATGAAGACATTAGGTAAGTAAATTTTATACGATTCCAGGGTTCTTAGGGAAATGCGTATACTGTATCCTGAAAATGTATTTTCCTATAGTTACCCAAGATGTCCCATCTTGTGAGATTTATTGCAGAGGTAGTATTCAGAACATTAAACAGGCAGCATAATAACACAATTGCCGTGGGTCCAGTTCCAAATGGTAATCAAAAGCAAATGTAAAGTTGCAGCAATCCCAGAATTAGCCAAAGGCAATCTATGTCTATTCATCCAGCTAAGCCCCCAATGTGAAAGGTAACTAGCTATTGATTGATTATAACTCTCCATGGGAAAAATAAATCATGCTTCTCTGGAGTGTTATAATCATATTTTGTTCTCTCTACAAACTTTCTCCTCATTGTATGGAAGGATATTTTTTTCTGAACTGTTGTATGAATTTTCATTGCATTGTATGTCATTTCTCTTTCACCCTTTGAGCTACTGAAGAGGAACGATCAAACTGAGGAAAAAATACAATACAAATATTCCACAAAGAGGTCTATACTGCTTTCTGAAACAGTTTTGGAGAGATATTTTGAAGAGACCTGTGCAGCTTCATCAAAGTGAAGTATTCATTCAAGGCCTTATCGTCTTATTACTTTCACCATGAGATATGGTGCCGAGTACAGTAGTGGGTTCTAAAACCCTTTATTACTGGTTTGCACTCATACACTCATGTGTGACGCTTCTGTGCATGTGCAGAAGCATCCCGGGTGGGTGGGCGGAGTCTTCCGCTGCCACCGCTTCCGGTTCTAAAAACTGGTCTGAATCAGGAGCAACCCACTGCTGGCTGGTTACTACAGGAGTTTGACTAACTTTAAGAAAAAGGATTAGACCAATTCACAGAAGTCCTGGGATTCAATGGTTATTAGCCTGGGTGGCACAATGTCACTGTCATTGGAAGCTCTCAGCTGGGAGATTAGTGAGCTTTCTTATGCAATCATTTGGACATTGTATAATGGTCCAGGGTTTTCATCCAGCAAGACATTGCTTAGGTTTTTATATTATTGTGTTACTTCCCAATTGCCACATCACCTCTACTTAAGAACGCCTCTACTTAAGACCTTTTCTAGATAATAACCGGATGTTCAAGATTTTTTTGCCTCTTCTTAAGAACCTGAGCCCGGAAAAATTTCTTAGGAAATTTAGAGCAGCACAAAGGCCCAACCAGTTACCTGCCATTCCCCCTTTAGGCCATCTCAGGCTTTTCTGGACTGCCAGAGAAGCCTTTTGGTGGCGCTTAAGGAAACTTTGGCAGTCGAGAGCGAACAAAACATTTTCCTTTCTCTGGGCGCTTGGAGAGGGAATAAACCTCTGCCAGCGCCCAGAGAAAAGAAACGCTCCCTTCAATCTGGGCAGCGACTGTCCTCCTCCTCTTCTTCCTCCTCCTCTTCCCACCCAAATTCCGAGCTTTTATTTCTTTCCTAATGGGTTTGCATGCATTATTTACTTTTACATTGATTCCTATGGGAAAAATTGCTTCTACTTACAAACTTTTCTACTTAAGAACCTGGTCACAAAACGAATTAAGTTCTGAAGTACAGGTACCACTGTACTCCTAATTTTTCATATATAAATACATATATATATATGTTGTTTTGTTTTTTGCTGAATTTGAAAATTAAGGGATACTAGGATAGATCTATTTCAGCCTTATTTTGGCCTCCTCAGCTAGCCATACCCACTGGGACTTGAACCTGCAACCTTTGCCTTGTAAGGCAGAGAATTATCCTCTAGGCTACAGTATCCAATCCTTTCAGCTCTGTACCAGGGAAGGGTTACATTTTGTGTCGAATCACCCTGGTATATTGAAGGAACATCACAGCTCCTTTTTTGCCTCTCGGCACAACCCAAGGCCATTTCCAAGGCATTTAATTTTATTGATAGCTGACAATTCTATCTATATGTGTTGTTTTGTTTTTTGCTGAATTTGAAAATTAAGGGAGACTAGGATAGATCTATTTCGGCCTTATTTTGGCCTCCTCAGCTAGCCATACCCACTGGGACTTGAACCTGCAACCTTTGCTTTGTAAGGCAGAGAATTATCCTCTAGGCTATATATATATAAATTGTACATAATTTTGTGTTTCATTGGTACTTAATTTCTAGTTTCTTGATCACCACTACAGTATTGCCTTCATCTGACCCATAATAGGTTTGAGCATCTTTTTAAATTGTGATGTCCAGAAGTGATGCAGTACTCAAATAGAATATTAGTGCTGAATAAAACACAGTTGTTACTTCCCTTGATTTTGAACTTTACTTCCACTGAGGTAATATCCTAACATTTTATTTGCCTTTTATATAGAGCTTCTCATCCAGAAAACAGTTATCCCAAAAGGCCACTGGATTTTTCCTAAAAGGCAACTGGATTTTATTTTACTTTACTTTACTTTACTTTACTTTACTTTACTTTACTTTACTTTACTTTACTTTACTTTACTTTACTTTACTTTACTTTACTTTACTTTACTTTACTTTACTTTACTTTACTTTACTTTATTGACCCCCTCAGAGAGGGTCCGCAACTTGGGTGCCCTCCTTGATCCACAGCTTACATTAGAGAACTATCTTTCAGCTGTGGCGAGGGGGGCATTTGTCCAGGTTCACCTGGTGCACCAGTTGCGGCCCTACCTGGACCGAGAGTCACTGCTCACAGTCACTCATGCCCTCATCACCTCGAGGTTCGACTATTGTAATGCTCTCAACATGGGGCTACCTTTGAAGAGTGTTTGGAAACTTCAGATCGTGCAGAATGCAGCTGCGAGAGCAATCATAGGCTTCCCTAAGTATGCCCACGTTACACCAACACTCCACAGTCTTCATTGGTTGCCAATCAGTTTCCAGTCACAATTCAAAGTGTTGGTTATGACCTATAAAGCCCTTCATGGCATCGGACCAGAATATCTCCGGGACCGCCTTCTGCCACACAAATCGCAATGACCAGTTAGGTCCCACAGAGTTGGCCTTCTCCGGGTCCTGTCGACTAAACAATGTCGTCTGGTGGGACCCAGGGGAAGAGCCTTCTCTGTGGCAGCCCTGACCCTCTGGAACCAGCTCCCCCCGGAGATTAGGATTGCCCCCACCCTCCTTGCCTTTCGTAAACTCCTTAAAACCCACCTCTGCCATCAGGCATGGGGGAATTGAGACATCTACCCCAGGCCTATATAGTTTATGTATGGTATGTTTGTGTATATGTTTTGCTTTTAAATAAGGGTTTTTTAGATATTTTAATTATTAGATTTGTTACTGTACATTGTTTTTATTATTGCTGTGAGCCGCCCCGAGACAACGGAGAGGGGCGGCATACAAATCTAATAAATAATAATAATATTACTAATAATATTAATATTATCAATAATAATAATAATAATAATAATAATAATAATAATAATAATAATAATAAAACTCATGATAATTTTAAATTTGATTTTGGTCTTCTAATTAATTCACCTAATTTTATGGCCTTGTGTAAATATGATAAACATCTCCTATATTTTTTTCTTTTAGGTTATGAATAATTTGATTAATCTCAAAAGAAAGCTAATTGAAGCACTCGCAGGCTGAGCCAAATGTTTCCACAGTGGATGGCTTCCACAAATGTTATGGTCAATTTCAATGTCGGTGCTAAAGCCACTCAGCCTGGGGTTTCTTGGCATAAAGCCATTAAGTATAAAAGCCCTTCAGCTACTTCTGAGGGAAAGTTTTAGAGGAATTCTGTCTTACAGAACAGGCCACCAGAATTCTTTTATTCAGACAAACTAGGTGACATTTTTATTTGGTGAAATGGATCTTCTTGCCTCCATGGTCCCTTCAGGTTTAGTCTGTACCCAAGGCAGCACTCTTCAAACATATGAGAATATGTCACACAGAAGAAGTCCAATATTTTTCTATTGTTCCAGAGTGCAGTGTGGAGAATCATTTGTTTGTTTGTTTGTTTGTTTGTTTGTTTGTTTGTTTGTTTGTTTATTTATTTATTTATTTATTTATTTATTTATTTATTTATTTATTTATTTATTTATTTATTTGATTTGTATGCCGCCCGTTTCCGTAGACTCGGGGCGGCTCACAATACAATAAAAACAATTCATGACAAATCTAATAATTTACAATTTAAAATATTTAAAAACCCCATTATTAAGCAGACATACATACAAGCATACCATACATAAATTGTATAGGCCCGGGGGAGATATCTCAGTTCCCCCATGCCTGACGACAAAGGTGGGTTTTAAGGAGTTTACGAAAGGCAAGGAGGGTAGGGTCAATCCTAATCTCTGGGGGTAACTGGTTCCAGAGGGTCGAGGCCACCACAGAGAAGGCTCTTCCCCTGGGTCCCGCCAACCAACATTGTTTAGTTGATGGGACCCGGAGAAGGCCGACTCTGTGGGACCTAATCAGTCACTGGGATTCATGCGGCAGAAGGCGGTCTCGGAGATATTATAATGATTTAAATTATATGCTAGTGTAATTTAATTGAATATTAAGAAAAAGTTCCTAAGAATAAAAGTATTTGATGTGATTCCTTTTGCTGGATGTGACCAAGCAGAAATTAGTCTGTACTTCTGCACTGATCAGAGAATAGGACTCAATACCTGGCTGCTTTATGCTTTCTTTCAAACATGTAATGGCAATAAATACTTCTGTAAGGCTTTTTCTAGGGATGCCTTTTCTTTACATTCAGAAAAACTGATCTTAATGTTATGTTTTGTTTGCATAGTGAAGTCTGGACTTTAAATCTCTAGATGTCACTTCAGTTAAGCCTCCTTGTTTTTATACCATCAGTACTACTCTCCGTGTTATTTCTCCCTCCCTTTCCTTGAGTCATCTTGACTGATAATATAAGCATAGGATTCATATGTACATGCTGTATTGCCAATCTGTGAGTCTCACATTTGCCCACTTCTCTTTTTTGCATATTTAGTAGTTACAATCGCACTTCAAAAGTTGGGTGCTACTTCTTTGGATAGAATTGCACATGGATAGAAATGTCATAAATGAATGTGATGCATGAATATTGGAGGAATGTAGCTGTAGTTTTTAGAAATGTATCCCCAATCAGCGGACAGCAAGCCTGCTGAATGTTTCATACTGAAAATGTCTGGGCTTCTTTCTGTTCCATTAATTACATTCAACATGAGGCTGTTTTTGAAAATAACACCTCTATGTTGACTTCAATCATCCCCTTGCAACATTTAGGCCCAGTTTCACTTGCCACCAAATGTGTTTCTCCTGCACCTGCTTCTTTTTCGCTGCTGGTACAAATGGCAGTTGGGGGAAAAAATCTTATGCCAGCTATTATAGTATGTGGACTTTCGGGGGCATTGCCACCAGAAGGTTGACAAAAAGCAACAAATATGCCCTGTTTAGGAGTGTGATATCTAGAAAAAGAGAGAGAGAGAGAGACCAAGTTGGGGGAAAGCACAGTTCTCCCCTCTTCCATTAATTTATTCTTTTTATATATATGTGAAAGGCAGCTACACAGTGTCCAACAGAGATTCAGAATGCATTCTTTTTTGTTTTTCATAAAAAGCTAAAAGATCTGTATTAATTGATAATGTTGACCATTCAACTGCTCTGTTGGATTGGATGAAGACAAACCCACCCTAAAATTTAATCTAGAACAGAATAAAGCCCTTCTTAGGAGTTGACTTGAACACATGAACCACGACTCAGTGGTTCATGACTAATTACTTCTAAAACTCAAATCCTACTACAGTGGTTCTCAACCTTTCTAATGTCGCAACCCCTTAATACAATTACTCATCTCGTGGTGACCCCCAACCATAAGTCTAGCACCAATTCTCTCCACAGAGCTTTAAGCTGATTGGCAGGAAGGTCAGAGGGACACCTGCACTGTAAACTCCTGATTGGTCAAATTGTAAAAATATGTTCCAACGTGCCATATGGTCTTAGGCGACCCCTGTGGAATGGTTGTTCGACCCCCAAAGGGGTACCGACCCCCAGGTTGAGAACCACTGTCCTACGGCATCTCAGGTTCCCTCAGTAGTTGGATAACTGCATTCCTATCAAACAGACAACAAGTTGTTAAAATAGGGAGCACCATATCTAACCCTGTTCTTTGTTAAGAGCGGCATTCCCAAGGCAGCGCACCTGGACCAACACTCTTCATATTCTACATAAATCATCTTTGTGATCACATTGCAAGCAATTGTGTTCTCTTTGCCGATGATGTAAAACTTTTCAACACCACCGATAGCACAGCTAATATCCAGAAAGACCTTGACTTCGTGTATGAATGGTCAAACATCTGGCAACTCCAAACCTCAACCAACAAATGCTCTGTCCTACACACTGGCAAAAAGAATCTGAACACAAAATACAAGCTGAATAAACAAGACCTTACAGATAACCGTCACTCTGTAAAAGACCTTGGAATATTCTTATCAAATGACCTAAATGCCAAAGCCCAGTGCAACAACATTGCCAAAAAGGCTTCAAGAGTTGTTAACTTAATCCTATGTAGCTTCTGCTCTGGCAATCTCACACTACTAACCAGAGCATACAAACTTTTCACCACAGCAATCCTTGAATACAGCTCATCAGTCTGGAACTCCACAACATTTCAGACATAAACACACTAGAAAATGTCCAGAGATATTTTACTAGATATGAGCCCTTTACTCCTCCCCTCGCAACCGAATACCCTACGAAACTAGATTTGTAATCCTAAATTTAGAAAACTTAGAACGATGTCGCCTTAAACATGATCTAAGCATAGCCCATAAAATCATATGCTGCAACGTCATTCATGTCAATGACTACTTCAGCTTCAACCACAACAACACATGAGCACACAACCGATTCAAACGTAATGTAAACCACTCCAAACTCGACTGCTGGAAATACAACTTTAGTAAACTGAGTATTTGATGCATGGAACTCACTAGCAGACTCTGTAGTATCATCTCCTAACCCCCAAAACTTCGCCCTTAGACTATCCACTGTTGATCTCTCCCGGTTCCTAAGAGGTCAATAAGGGGCGTGCATAAGTGCACCAGCATGCCTTCCATTCCCTGTCCTAATGTTTCTTTATATTTTTTTTACTAGTATCATGTATGTGAATACTATTATATCTAATGTTTTTTCTTATTTTTCTTTTTACTAGTATCATGTATATAAATATTATTATATCTTTATATACCTCCAATATGTGCTTGACAAAACAAATAAATAAAATAAATAAAAAATAAAACAGATAAAGCAGATTGGAAGGGACCTTGGAAATCTTCTAGTCATTTTTCCCCTCCAGCTTCTACATGCTCAAGTAGGAACAGGGGTGACTGTATGAGAAGATTTTTTTAAAAAGTCAAATAGCGGTCACAGAGATGTGATTGAAGCTCTACTATTTTATTTTTTAATGTGAACTCCTGAGCAGGAATTAAAAAGATAATTAATAATAATAATAATAATTTATTGGATTTGTATGCCGCCCCTCTCCGCAGACTCGGGGCGGCTAACAACAATAATAAACACAACATGTACAATCCAATAATAAAAAACAACTAAAAACCCCTATTATAAAACCAAACATACACACAAACATACCATGCATAACTTGTAATGGCCTAAGGGGAAGAGCTATCTCAACTCCCCCATGCCTGGCAGTATAAATGAGTCTTGAGTAGCTTACGAAAGACAGGGAGGGTGGGGGAAGTTCTAATCTCTGGGGGGAGTTGGTTCCAGAGGGCCGGGGCTGCCTCAGAGAAGGCTCTTCCCCTGGGCCCACCAAATGACATTGTTTAGTCGAAGGGACCCGGAGAAGGCCAACTCTGTGGGACCTTATTGGTCGCTGGGATTCGTGTGGTAGCAGGCGGTTCCAGAGGTAATCTGGTCCATTGCCATGTAGGGCTTTAAAGGTCATGACCAACACTTTGAATTGTGACCGTAAACTGATCGGCAGCCAATGCAAGCCACGGAGAGTTGAAGAAACGTGGGCAAATCTTGGAAGCCCCACGATGGCTCTCGCGGCTGCATTCTGCACGATCTGAAGTTTCCGAACACTTTTCAGAGGTAGCCCCATGTAGAGAGCGTTGCAGTAATCGAAACTCGAGGTGATGAGGACATGAGTGACTGTGAGCAATGACTCCCTGTCCAAATAGGGCCGCAACTGGTGCACCAGGCGAACCTGGGCAAACGCCCTCCTCGCCACAGCCGAAAGATAGGCTAAATTCTGCATTCATACTGACCCTATTATTCCCATACATACCATCCCACTCACCCCACCCATTCATATTATAAAAATTACAATTACCATTTACCTCATCCATACCCCACCCATCCCGCAAGTTAATCCCATCATTCATTCCATTCATTTCATATATACCTTCCATCTGATCCCAAGTATCCATCACTAAAATTACCCCCCAATAAATTAGTTAAAAAATGTATAAAAATTAAATAATTAATTAATTAATTAATTAAAAAAGGTTAAGAAGTAGTGTTTGTGTTTATGTGAATATGAGTACAGCTTCTTCCCTGATCTAGGATCTGATTATGGTAACAGCAACGCTCACCCTCAAGTGCACCGAAGCCAGCTTTTCTGCAAATTTTCTTTCTGAATGTACAGAGGAAGGAAAGAGTTTGGAGCAGATATGTCCGTGGAACATAGTTTCTCTTTCCATTTTTCATGTTCCACTTATTCAGTTAAAAACCGTGGTGGCGCAGTAGTTAGAACGAAGTACTGCAGGCTACTTTTGCTGCTTGCTTGCTGCCTGCAGTTTGCCAGTTTGATTTTCAAAGGCTCAAGGTTGACTCAGCCTTCCATCCTTTCTAAGTGGGTAAATTATGCTGACTCTATAAACTGCTTAGAGAAGACTATAAAAGCACTGGGAAGAGGCATATAAGCCTAAGTGCTATTGCTATTCTCCCGAGTGCCTGAATGGGACTACGTGGGACCATGTGTGCTCTTAATTAGTTAGAAAGGAAATTAGGTGAAAAGATCTTCAAAAGGGTTTCATTCAGTATATTGGAACATGGCTGCATTCCTGAGTCACACTGGCCAACTGCACCAAACTGCACTTAGCTGATCTTGAAAAACTTAACCACTTGGTCAAATGTGGTTAATGGTTGAATGAGAGACCATCAGAGAATCCCAGGATTATAAACAAGATCAGAAATAAAATAAGGCAATCATAAATCACTTTCATGTTATTTCTATTTTTATTTTTTTTTATAAATTTTTATTAGTTTTTCTTAAAATAGACAAACACACATACAAACATTAAACATAAAGTGGGGGTGCATTTCCCCCGCTTCTCTTGAAAGTATAAATTCAAATACAGAAAAAGAATACATAATTGAATATATGTTGAATATTAAAAAGTCTAAAAAAAATTTAGGTTAGAATTTTCAAAATCTTAAGTACTATGCATATATAAACTAAATTTTATACCATAATCATCAAACAATACATTTAAACTAATTTTAACTACTATACCTGTATAAACCAAAATTCTTTATATATTGCTTATACATAAACTAATATACCATAATCATACATTTAAACTAATTTTAACTATTATACGTATTTCAACCAAAATTCTTAATGTGTTAATATGTTGCTTATACATAGGCTACTATACCATAATCATCAAAAACTACATTTAAACTAGTATTAACATTGTTATCACCTAGGTAAAAACAAATTCAAAAGATTAACTAAAAATAAATCTTATTTTTTCTTATCTATCCATTTATAAACATTGTTCCATGTTTCATAGAATTTAGTATCTTCTTGATCATTTAATCGTCTTGTCATCATGTCATCAAATAATAAAAGAAAAAAAAAGAAAAAAAATAATCATGTTATTTCTAAGGAAACTGCATGGGTGTTTCATGAGTCAGGATATTATGGGAGATTTATTTAGTTACTATATTCCTGAATCTCATTATAGGTGCACAGATTATGGTTAGAGTATATACAGTGGTACCTCTACTTAAGAGCTTAATTGGTTCCGTGACCAGGTTCTTAAGTAAAAAAAGTTTGTAAGTAGAAGCAATTTTTCCCATAGGAATCAATGTAAAAGCAAATAAGGCATGCAAACCCATTAGGAAAGAAATAAAAGCTCGGAATTTGGGTGGGAGGAGGAGGAGGAAGAAGAGGAGGAGGACAGTCGCTGCTGAAAGAAGAAGGTGAGGTGAGAAGAATTTTAAAAATCCAAAACTTTAAGGCTTTTTTTAAAAAAGAGGGACTCTGAAGTAGCGAGGAGCACGTGTCTCCCATACACTGCCTTCCATACACTGTGCCAGAGAGAGAAACCCAGGCGGGTGAGAGGGGGGAACCTCCCGCTCCTTTGACCAAAAGGCTTCTGCTTCTGCTACCTGCTTCCTCTTCCTTCCCATGCTGAAGGGCTCCCCTCTCCTCTCGCTCGCTCACTTTGTAGCTGGCGCCTTTCCTTTGCTGTGGTGACTCCTCGGTTTGGCTAAAGCTGAGTTGATCTGGCCAGGTTGAAGCGCCCCCTTTTGCCTTTCCACACCCAAACGTTCCAGGAGGCAACCTCACAGCGGGTGTATGGGAGGCAGTGCCAGGGAGTCACCAAAGTGAAGTGGTTTATTCCCTCTCCAAGCACCCAGAGAAAGGAAAATGCTCCGTTTGCTCTAGGCTGCCAAAGCCTCCTTAAGCACCACCAAAAGGCTCCTCTGGCAGCCCAGAAAAGTACGAGATGGCCAGGATTAAAGGGGGAATGGCAGGAAACTGGCCGGGCCTTTGTGCCGCTCTCAAATTTCCTGGGAAATTTTTCCGGGCTCAGGTTCTTAAGTAGAAAATGTTTCTTAAGAAGAAACATCCTACTAGTTTGGGCATTTGTGCTCCAGTGTGTGCATGTCCCCTCAAGCAATTTTGCTTTCGCACACGCACAGGAATAAAAAACACACCAAAATCACAAAGGGATACTCATGCATGCACAATCTCAGTGATTTTTTGTACTATATATGCGTGAAAGCAAATAATCACTTAAATCCCACGTGTGCAAGTGTCCTCTTGCAAGATTTTGTTTCTGCACATGTGCAGGAAGCAAAATAGGCTCAAAAATTCAGGAAAAAAGATGGTGCTGCTTGCCGGATTGGTGAAGATGGCACCGGAATGGTCATGAACAAATTGCGCAATCTGGCAGTCGCTCCGGGCATACCAGTAGCAACCCATCACTGAGTCCAATCTCCCACTCAAGCAGAAATCCCTACACCAGTGTTTTTCAACCAGTGTGCCGCGGCACACTAGTGTGCCGCGAGACATGGTCAGGTGTGCCGTGAAGCGAAGCTCAGAGGGGGGAAGGAGGGAGAGAGAAAGGCATAGAGGGAGAGAAGGAGGGAGAGAGGAAGAAAGCTAAAAAGAGAGGGAAGAAGGAAGAGAGAAAGAAAGATGGATGGAGAGAGAAATAGAGCAAAAGGGAAAGATTTTTTTTGTCCAAACTTTTTTTAGCTGCCCCACCCCTTAATGTTCCCCAGGTTTTTGTAAATGTGAATAATGTGCCGCGGCTCAAAAAAGGTTGGGAAACACTGCCCTACACCATCCCAGACAAATGACAGTCCAATCTCCCCTTGAAAGTCTCAAGTGTTGAAGCTCCCATGACCTCTGCAGCAAACTCTTCTGCATCATTGTTTCCACTGAGAAATTCATATTTTGTGGAGGATATATGAGCAGAAGTGCACGTGAATCAAAACAGCAAAAATTCCCTTCCCTTCCTCAAACTAAAAGAAAGGATCTAGCTCTTATTTTAAGAGCATTATTTTAAATATTTCTAGTTAGGAATTTATCTATTAAAAATTCATTTAGACTTGGCACCAACCCTAATACTTAGCATTTATATAATACATTTCAATGTATTTGATCAGTAATTCTTACTGCCTCCTCCAAAGGATAGAAAGCATTATCATCAGATTACAGGTGTAGAGTTGGAGGAGGGGAAGGATAAAGCTGAGAGACTAGAAACATTATAAAGAATAAACCAAGTAGTCCATTTAACTGTTTTTTTTAAATACAGAAATAATTGCTGGAGGATATAATCAGGACTAGAGGCAAAATAAGGCAGTATGATATATTATTTTCTCTGATAGTTTTCCCCAGAGAATATGAAAGCCATCTTCAGACGGCTTCCTTACCCACCCACATATATGGGGAAAACAGATTATTATATTTTTCCTCCAGGGAGGAAAGCTGCTGAAAGAGAAATGAATTTTAAAAAAGAAAAGTGTCTGGCATCAAAAGGCTGGATATCCCTTGTCCAAGCCACTTTACTGTTTCTGATTGTTTCAATGCTTTTCCACACAATAGGGAAGGCCAGACTTGTAACTGAACAATGTATAATGTATCATTTAATCTGACCTAAATCTATCCATTTTACTAGCATCTGAGAAAGTTCCTGTCTTGAGTTCCCACTCTTAATTGCTTGGCTATATCACCTTTGCACGCTGTACTCTGATACACCATTATGTGATGGAAATATCATATGTAGGTGCAATGCTTAGCAACATCTGACCATTTAACCTTCTGAATCCATAGCATTTCAAAACTTGCTATATCTTCCTTAAGATTGGAAATAACCCAACAGATAAATGATGTGAATGTGCTCGCATACATGGCAGCCAACCTTAAACTACCGAAAAGCCAGGTTGATCTAGGGATTAAGTTACCAAGCTAGGAACTAGGTGACTGTGAGTTCTAGTCATGAAAGCTGACTGGGTGACTTTGAGACACCCACCCTCTTTCTCTCAGTCCATCAAGGTCAAAGAATCAAGATTTTACTCAATTCCTGTTGCAGCCAATGGATCAACAAGTGATTTTAAAAAAAACATATAAGAGGTGAAGGTACTGGAAAAGACTGGCATTGAAAGTTGGGGAAATGTAGGTTGGTACTTTGTCTACATGCCACCTTTAAAGTGAACTGTTCATCTGATTGGAGAACATAGTTTCTATGATGGAGTTTTAAATCTATCCTTACATTTGCTTCTGTTTCCAGAGATTTGAATCATATTTAAATATTGTCTAAATGTCTACTGCATTCAAGGGGTTTTCAGTTGTGCTAAGAATGTATAATTCTTACCAACAGATTCAAATATTATCACCATTTTTTTCATTTTTTAAATTAGAAAAAAAATATCCTTGAAATTAAGCTTCAAGCTGTCTATGATTTGCATAGATGATAGAATCATTTATTGGAAAGAACCATTTAGTTTGATGAAACCAATTCTTTGCACAATGTGGGAATCCAAATTAAAATATTTTTGACAGATGGCTGTCCAGCCTTTTTTTCAAAATATCCAGGGAATGGAAACTTATCCCTCTCTCTGGGTAATTAGTTCTCCTGTCATGCTGCTCTTACTGTCAGGAACTTTTTCTATTAGATTCATTCAATATGCCTTTCTGTAATAATGTAATCCAATATTCTGGGCCTTGCACTTTGGTGCAATAGAAAGCATCATTTGACCTTCTTCTGTGTTCCATCATTTCATGTATTTGAAGAGGTATATAAATATTCTCTTTCAGTTCTCAAGGCTCAACATGTCCACCTCTTTCAATCTCTATTCATATGAGTTACGTCGGGCCGGGGGGAAAACGCTGCCGGCCCAAAGTCCCTGTCGGCTGGGAGGGGCGGGGCACTGCTTCTCAGTTGATTGCTAATTTGCCCAGCGTGGGAGCGCCCCTTGAGCCATAGTTGGTTTGCTGGGGCTGCTGGGAGCGAGGGGAGGGGTTTGCAGGCCTATTTCAGGGCCTGCATTTCTCACCCTCTTCCCTTCGCTCCCTGCTCGCCTCCCAATCGGTCACCCACCCACCCTCCTCTCTACCCAGGGTGTCTTTGGGGCCGAGAAGGAATTTTTTGCAATCTGGAAGCTTTATTGCAGATTGTTTTTTCGCCTTCTCCATCCTGGTCAGGTGTGAGGTTTTTAAAGGGTTAGGGGGTGTATTGGTTGTAAACAGGTTAATTAGAATTTACTTTATTATTGGTCACTAATGGCAAAAATGGGGCGGAAAGGGTGTCAGTAGCAACTGTGTGTTCTCCCTTGGGCATCTTTTAAAAGGTGATGGGCTCCTTCGTCACACAACTCATGCTTCCACCACGGACAGAGCGGTGGGAAGGAGGAGCACTTGGGGTTCATCTACGTCACTTCCAGTTCCGGGTCATGGAGGTGAGCCCTCCCACATGCTGTGCATGGCTGTTCCGTTTGGGTGAAGGCGTGGCACGCTTCACCCTTACCAAGCAAGGAGTTTGCCCATTAGTTGCCCAGGTATGTTGTGTTCAGGTATTCTGCCCCATTTAACTCCCTCTGCAGGTCTATTACTATAATCAATAAAGTGACCCATTTCATCCAGCTCTTGTGTTCGAGTGTTCATTCCCTGTCCAGCGCAAAACAAATGCTTAATTTTACATTAAAGTAAGGTGATTTGTAATTGCAAAAACAAACCTTTGTTACATTTCAGTAATAGAAATACATTTCTGATATTGTTCTGTCTAATTAAATACAGGTGCAGGATGTTAGATAGTGCAGAAATGTCAGCTCTTTACTTCAAAGACTTGTAATCAACAAAGTAAAGATTGCTTTAAATGAGTGACATTAGTTTCAAATATGACTTGGAAGAAGTGCTTTAGACTTCTTCAAGCCTGAAGAAAAAGAACTTTAAAAGTTTCATGTAGCATTTCTTGTAGCAGTGACATTTCTATGCCCAAGTTTTCATAGCCCCGAGTCTAAGGAGTCTACAGAGAGGGGCGGCATACAAATCTAATAAATAAATAAATAGCCCCCCAAAAGTTGGGCTACTTTAATGAATAGCTGAGAAGTGCATTTGACACCCAAAGCAATTCTTCTAAGTCTTCAAAGTGAACATACTTTAAATGTCTGTATCCTGATGTCTCTTTGCTATTTATTTGTTTGTTTGTTGTTTGTTTGTTTTGTTTGTTGTTTATTTGTTTATCAAGCATATATAAGCTGGAAATTGTTGGTATAAACATAAGTAAAAGGTAACAAAGACTGAGCCAAAGAATGTATTAAAGAGGTTGGCTTTAACGGTTTCATTGTTATAGTCTTTACTATTCAGTCCTTTAAAGGGTGGGATGGATCTTAAGACTCTGAGTTGGTTGTTTACAAAGTTATAGAAGGCACGTGTGGACTTTGTGAAGATTTTCTTCTTGTTCGATGTGATAATTGGTGCTTTCAATTTTTATTAGTGAAACAGATTTTTGTAGTGGCTTTTAAAGTTTGCAATGCAGACTGTTTTGCTTTTTCACCAAAGATATCATTTTTTTGATTGGAGCTATAGTCACTGTTGGATGGGTTGAACTATTAATCAAGCCCTATGAGAGGTTGCCTGAAGGCTATCATACATAGGGGCAAGCAGACCTACTATTGTAGTCCCAAACAATAAAGCTATAATTGCTGGTTGTCGCATCCTGGAAATACATTATTTCAACTTCTACTCTCAAAATGATGCTATAAAGCAATACACACTAAGACAACTAGACACTGTTTTGTGCACGGCCCTCAGACCAAGCCCAGCAACTCAAAAATCTCTTTTATTGAGGCAGAAATCATTGTTTTAAAGTCTTGTTCAATAACACCCCCAGTCTAACATCTCTTCCATTGAATGATGTTGAAACCCCATACCCAAACCTTTGCCTTTATACTACCTGGAAGTGACATCACACCCCAAAGGAGATAAGGCTGTAAACTAATACCTTTTACTCTGCAACTCTTCTCATTTTCTCAACAATTTCCCATAGAAAGGGTCTATCCACTGACTTTCCACTCTAATGTCTTCCTGATCCTCCGATTGGGACCACTCCCCCATTGTCATATCAGCCCCTTATAGTGGTTCTTCAGGTTCACTCAGGTCACTTTCTCCCTCACTCTCACTCTCTGCATCAGCTGGCAACCCCCCTGGCCCAGGGTATCCAGACATGCCTGGCTCATCCTCCTCAGAATCTGACATGACCTAAGGTGGACAAGGAGCACTCACAACAACCACTATTAAAGTATTCATTAAGGCTGCATTACTATTACTATTATTCTTCTTCTCATCGTTCCCATCAGCCATCTACTCCCACTTTTGACTGTATGACTGTAACTTGTTCCTTGTATCCTTACAATTTATATTAATATTTTATTGTTTCCTGATGGCATATTTGAACCATATGACAATCATTGTGTTGTATCTCATGAGTCTTGACAAATGTATCTTTTCTTTTATGTACGCTGAGAGCATATACACCAATGACAATTTACTTGTGTGTCCAATCACACTTGGCCAATAAAGAATTCTATTCTATTCTATTCTATTCTATTCTATTCTATTCTATTCTATTCTATTCTAGTCTAGTCTAGTCTAGTCTAGTCAAGTCAAGTCAAGTCAAGTCTATTCAATAAACATTAGGAGGGACTTCTTGAAAATGAAAAAATTGAGTAGGCTCTTTCTGTTGTAGAAGAGTAACTAGAGTAATTAAAGACTGCATCTCTCCAAATCTTGAGCAAATCCTGCACAGAATAGGAGATTAGACTGAATACATTACTTTCCAACTCTATGATTCTATCAAATCCTGAGTCAACATGAAATCCTCAGATAATGTATTGCAAATCCCTGCTACAGCAAACTTGGAATACTTTTGTTGTTCTTCCAAGGCCATGGCAGTTTACATAGGAAGGCAGAATATTCCACAAGAGAGTGGGGAGTGCACCAGCCCAATCCAATTTCATTCTGATGCCATGGTTACCTTCCACAAAATGAAATGTATTCTTATTCCTAAACGGTAAGAACCTGGTGAGAGACATATCTAATTACTTCTTTCAAATGCAATTGATTCACTTTCATAAGACATATGTTATTTTTTTAATGGAACCCTTATTGTTATTATAATACCTGTTGAGTGATACCACTAACAGACCTGGCTTTTCATTTTGAAGTACAAACAGCTGTGCAACAGATTGTCTGAACAGTCTCTGTAGCAGAATGCAACATGGATCATTGACACAAAGGCAACACCATACCAGCTGGGTCTACGTCTGAAAAAAAATAGTCTATTCCTAGATGATTTACCTGTTTTCAACTTTGTCACCTTGGTGTTTCAACTATCCAGTGAAATAAAGTTAACAGTTAAAAATTTAAAAAATGTATCTGGCCTTCCAGGAGGAGTCAAATGGCCATTTTTAAATGATGGTGATTTTATTAGCAGGAAGCATTACTAAATACATTTTAAAATCCTTGACTATTTATTTACAGTACACTTGCATTCTTTTCTGTAAAGTAGGCTGAGCATCGTAAGAGAGAATCTCTTCTAATGTATTCACATGTCGAGAATCTAAATTTTCTAATCATAATCACATCAGCTAAAGTAAAGCTGTTCTTAGAAGAATGTTTTAACCTAGAAAATAGTTTTTCTTTTAAAAGGGATTCAATGGAAAAAGAAACATATAAAAAGAAGCTGTAAAATTACACACAACACTTTGAATATTCAAAACAGATAGTTTTCTATATATTCAAGAAGCATTTCTTTTCTTTTTTTTCTTTCTTTTCTATTTTAACTATGTAAAATGGAACAAAATCACCCTTTTGGAATTTTGCAACTGTGTTATGGCTGCAAAACCAGTAATTTTCAATATTCCAATAGGATTATAGAAAATGCATTTGAACCTAACTTATAATTGGAGATCCAGTTATGATAAAAAGAACAGCCTGAAATGCAGGAGTAAAAGAACCTTTTCAACTAATTATAGCTAATTTAGTTCAGAATTGTGGACGTGATCATTTTCTCTCCTATACGTAGAGTTTAATTATGCTAAATATTCATGTCTACATTTTTGGAAAAGATAAATATTATCAATGCTTTTCAAAATAAACATGTATTTTCTGTAGATTGGATTCATATGCAATTTTGCATGTTTCTCCCGGTGATTCCTTTCTTTTGTTTACCTTCTTCCTTCCCTAACTTATTGGAAGGCCCTCTTTGGATAAGGATTACTTTAAAATGTTGTTTATACTATGCAAGGCACACTAATGCTTTAAATGAATGCTTCAATTGCATCCTACAATTTATTAAAGGTATTTGATACCTGCAAGATTGGGGAAAAAACTGCATTACTTTATTCATTTTAATGAGTGAATTCCTTAAAGCAGAAGCATTTTTATTTCTTTCAGTCTTACATGGAGCTTTGAAAAAGGGTGGTGGATTAGTTTCTTTTCCCCCTGCTTGGTCCCTTCGAGTCAGTTTTTGATTCCTGGCAACTGCATGCACTACTCCCTACAGTTTTCTTGGCAACATTTTGTGGAAGTGGTTTGCCACTGCCTCTTTCTTAAGGTTTAGGGAGAGTGATTGACTCAGGGTCACAAAACTGGCTTTGTGCCTAAGGAAGGACTAGAACTTACACACCACTACATTAAACTGGCTCTCATCTGCAAAAGATTCAACTTCTCTAATTAATATAGAGCTCAGTGGTTGTGCTTGAACAAGGTCCAAAGCACATCTTTCTAATTATTTTCAAAGCATGCATAGCCTTAATAGATATATAAAACACTTCTGAGTTCCCCTTGTCTTGTTTAGGACTAAATTAGATGGTCTGTAAATATAATACTTTATAAACTTGCTTGTTATTTTTGTTTCTGGATGAGACTGGAGTTCATAGAACTAGGGGAAGCCGACCAGCATGGGCATCCACAGGAGTAGAGAGAATGGAATGCGCATATCACGGCATTTTTAGAGAAATGATATGACTTATATAGCTGCATCAGATGTCATGGTGCAAGTATGCAATTGTATCATTTGCTCAATGACATTGAGATCACATTATTGTCATTTTGATGTGGCTTGTTAGAGATGCTGCTGCATATAATTTCCACTGATCCCTGTTTAAGAAAAACAATCCATACATTTCATTTGTGCTTGTCTCACTCTACTTAAACATAGGCCAGCCATGCTCAGATATCAGAAGAAAGCATTGCTATTTCTTTGGCAAATACTTTTACCAGTTCCCTGAATTATATTGCCTTGACACTGAAAATGGTTTGTTAGGAATCCTTTAGTTATTTACAAATCTCCAAGTATCACTGAGCTCAGTGGCACAGTGGTTAGAGTGCAGTACTGTGGCCTACTTCTGCTTGCAAACTGCTCAGGATTGACCAGGCTCAAGATTGACTCAGCCTTCCATTGTTTCGAAGTCAATACAATGAGGACCCAGATTGATGAGGGCAATAGGCTGACTCTGTAAACTGCTGAGAGAGGGCTATAAAGGAGTATGAAGTGATATATATGTAAGTCTAAGTAGTATTGCTATTGATATTGCTATCATGATAGAATGATAGTACTTGTACTTTCCATCTGGATTAGGAAAATAATATATTTGCAAATATACTTGTATTATATTTGGACTATACGGTAGTCCTTGAGTCACAACAGTTCATTTAGCGAATGTTTAAAATTACAGTGGCCCTGAAAAAAGTGACTTGCGACCATTGGTTATGACCTATAAAGTCCTTCATAGCATCGGACCAGAATACCTCCGGGACCGCCTTCTGCCGCACGAATCCCAGCGACTGGTTAGGTCCCACAGAGGTGGCCTTCTCCGGGTCCCGTCGACTAAACAATGTCATTTGGCGGGACCCAGGAGAAGAGCCTTCTCTGTGGTGGCCCCGACCCTCTGAAACCAGCTCCCCCCGGAGATTAGAACTGCCCCCACCCTCCTTGTCTTTTGTAAAGTTCTTAAGACCCATCTCTGCCGTCAGGCATGGGGGAACTGAGACATCTCCCCTGGGCCTATACAGTTTATACATGGTATGTTTGTGTGTATGTTTGCTTTTAATAATGGGGTTTTTAGCATTTTTTAAATTATTAGATTTGCTCTTACATTGTTCTTGTTATTGTTGTGAGCTGTCCTGAGTCTACGGAGAGGGGCAGCATACAAATCTAATAAATAATAATAATAATAATAATAATAATAATAATAATAATAATAATTTTTATTATTATTAACCACTGCTGCATCCCCATAGTCATATGATCAAAATTCAGAATTCAGATTCTTGGGAATATTTAATTGCAGGGTCTTGTGATCAAAAAATTGAATGCTTTGCACATGTTCAGAGGGTAAAAGACCCCAAATGGTGTCATCCAGGTGGGTAGGTCATTGCTCATGAACGACTGAGTCAAAGGATTTACAGAAGTCAATATAAATTGCATCTATAGATTTGCCCTGATCGAGATGTGTAGTTCATATGTTTTTGCAGTGAAGGATTTGCAGGTTGCAGGATAATTTTTTTCTGAAACCAAATTGTTTGTTAGAGAGTAGGTTGTTAGTTTCTAGGTAGAGAGTAATTTTATTGGTTTATGATTTATTCCATGTGACACGGCATAATGAGATTGACCTGTAGCTTTCAACTAGAGTGGGATCTCATTTTTTGAAGACGGGGATGACCGTTGCTTCCGACCATAGCTTTGGTAGTGAGCTGGTTCTGAATGATTTTTCAAAGTTTATGCTTAGTGGTTCAGCTATGGCTGTGGAGAGCTTTTTTAGGAAATACACACATAGACCATCAGGCCCAATTGATAGAGAAGGTCACGTAATGCTTTTCCAATGATGTTGACTTAAGTGACTTAAATGACTTTTAAAGATTGTGTACACTCAAAGTGGGAAATGACCCTTTAGACCAATGTGGCACTTAGAATGCAGTGCCACAGGTTACTCCTGCTGATTGCCAGCTACCAGCAGTTTGGCAGTTCGGGTCTCACCAGCTCAAGGTTGACTCAGCCTTCCATCCTTCCAAGGTTGGTAAAATGAGGACCCAGATTGTTGGGGGCAATATGTTGACATTGTAAACTGCTTAGAGTGGGCTGTGGAGCAATAAGGGGCGTACATAAGTGCACTGGTGTGCCTTTCGTCCCTGTCCAATTGTCCTTCCTTTCTCTTGCTTATCATATATATTTTCTTTCTTTCATATATCCTCTCCTCTAAGTTCACTTTACCCTTATATATATTACTACATGTCTATTTTTCTTCCTATGTATTTGTGTATTGGACAAATGAATGAATAAATAAATAAATATAAAGTGGTATATAAGTCTAAGTGCTATTGCTATTGACAACTTTAAGACATAGAGACTCCCAGTTCCAGAATTCCCCAACCAGCATGCTGTAATCTAAATAGAGTCCAAGCCCTCATTCAGTACAAGTATCATTATGAAGTTAGGTTAAAAGAAAATCTAGAATTCATGAAAGAAAATTATATATTTACAATAAATATACTCTCTATAACAGTGACGGTGAACCTTTTTTGGTTTGTGTGCCAAAATGGTGTGTGTGCATGTGCTAACATGCGTGCACATGCCCACACCCATTCCCTTCCCCTCCATTCATGCATACCCCTACACTGCCCCTGCACATGTGCACAATCCCCCATCCCTGCACAGGTCTCACTTGAAGCCTGGGATGGTGAAAAAAACAGCCCAACGAGCAAACCAGAAGTTTAGAAAAAGGACTTCCAGTTTGCCCATTGAACTACTTTTCCAACTCCAGAGCCTTCAGGGAAGCTTCCTGAACCCCCAGAATGTAAAAAACAGCACAACAGGCAAAGTGGAAATCCATTTTTCCAAACTTCCAGTTTGCCCATTGGGCATTTTTTCCCACTCCGGGGATTCGGGAAGCTTTCCCGAAGCCTCTGGAGGGCAAAACAGTCTCCCCCAAAGCCAAATATTTTCTGGCTGGAGCTGACATAGGGCAATGCCTCACATGCCCTCTATTATGACTCCGCATGCCATGTGTGGCACATGTGCCATAGGTTCACCATCGCAGTGCTATAATCTGCCTTACTGTTATTCAGCAGCTACACACTTTTATTACATTCAGAATTAAACAGTCATGTTGCCTGAGTGGCATTTAGCATGTGAATAAACAAAACACTGGGTTGGTTAGCCTGTGTCACCACTTTACCTATAGATGGCAATGGGAAAAGAAATCGGGGATTCTGCAGATGGATACATTTTGCAATCAAACCTTGTCCCCCCTGACTGGGGGCTCTCTAGGAGTTCTGATTCAAGGTTGTGTAATACGGCAGATACAAATCTAGAGAGCTTGCAGGTGGCTGAAAGAAAGTTGATGACAAATCTCTTAACAATCTAACTTAACATAAAGCAATCTGCACTCACAGGAGATAATGCCATTCTATTCAGATTCAATGATTGTAACCATATTAATCTAAGAACAGGCTAGCCGACCATTAGGACAGCCAGCTCGTCAAAGGAGCCCATCTCATTATCCCACCTTACAAATCCAAGTGCACAAGCACAATTTGATCCTTATGGCTGGCAAGGAATGTAATTATGGGCTACTAAAAAAAAAGCACATCAAATGCCTGGACAGAACTGCGTGGGAGGCAATACCCTTGTCATCTCACCAGATAAGCAGGTTTTGTTGTGTGCGGCTCAGTATTACAGTCAAGAAAACATTTTCCTTGGCTGAAGACTGCACCAGCTTTTACTCCTCAAATAGAATGACAGGAGCAGCACAGGAGTTTCTGCCTTAATGGGAACTTTAAAAAAAAATTACATATTTTTGCATAGGTGGAAATTTTTCCTGCCAATGGACATGCAACTACATTTGTGAGAAATGTGGAATTTTAAATATTAGAAATAGCATAGTGTTGAGAACGGGGGAGAGTTAATATGTCCATACTTAATGTATATCTATATACAAATGTTTCCATACCCAATAGGCAGAAACATCATGGTAGGCATCTATTGGACGCAGATGTTTGAACCATCAGTAAGGTTGTCAAAATGGTAACTTTGATGTTAGCTGGGATGGCTTCACCCATTATCAAAGGAAGAGCTGGAAATTCTATAAGATATAAGGCAGTGATGGTGAACCTTTCTTTCCTCAGGTGCCGAAAGAGATTGAGCATGTGCTATCGCGCATGCACAAGTGCCCACACCCATAATTCAATGCCTGGGTAGGGCGAAAACAGCTTCCCCCGCCTCCCGGAGGCCCTCTGGAGGCAGGAAATGGCCTGTTTCCCAACTTCTGGTGGGCCCAGTAGGCTTGTGTTTCACCCTCCCCAGGCTCCAAAGGCATCGTTGGAGCTGGGGGAGGGTACAAATGCCCTGGCCACCCCCCGGAGGATCTCTGGAAGCCAAAAACACCCTCCCAGAGCCTCTGTGCAAACAAAAAATTAGCTGGCCAGCACATATGTGCATATTGGAGCTGAGCTAGGACAACAGCTCATATGCCAGCAGATATGACTTTGCATGCCACCTGTGGCATCCGTGCCATAGGTTCGCCATCACTGATATAAGGCTTTCGTCTTTTCCTCCTCTTTCCATGATGAAGTCTGATAAGATTCCATCTTTCATGTCCTTTGTCTAAGACCCTGGTTCCCAATGTGGGCCCCATGCCCCACAGAGGGACAATTTCATTTTTAATCGGGGCAATTGGAACCCTGTTTAAACCTAGTTAATGGCCTTTTAGGCTTCCTCTAGTAGTTTACTTTTTGAATAATAAGAATTAGAAACAATTGGATAAACATGGTGACATAAAGCTCACAGTGTGCCAAGAACTCCAGCACTGAACCAAACATATTGTCTTCATCTGTTTTTGTTTTATAAAAGAAGTAAAAATCTAAGCTGACATTTTGGGATTCTCTTTCTGCCCAATGATACCTCAGAAAGCTAATGTATAACTTCTTAATATATAAATGACAGTGAGTGCTTTTTTTTATTCCAGGTAGGTGCATTGGGAAGCCATTAATACATTGTGAAATAAACACTTTCTTTGACACGATAACAACATTTTTGACAGATAAATGTTTGTGATGGAAAATGTAAATTGTGAAGCATCTTTGAGAGGCTACTCAGATGAAAATCAGAAACTTTAAATTACCTGTGGTATTCTATAAAATGAGTGGGTGGGTTATCAGGCAATGTGCTGGGAGCTGAGGTCTGCATATCAATAGATACTCTCTTAGTTATGCACACCAGCAGTAGGCATGGTGATTACTGTTTCCTTGTTGCCCCACCCAATTCACATCATCTTAGAAAGACTCATTCCATGTACCATCCACCCACCAACCTAATATAATTGTATTCCTTCCAATTTTCTGCTCAATTGTGGACTTGCACTAGTTTGGTGATTCAGCCTGAGTTATACGGGGATCATCTGAAGTCTGGGCTGCAGGCTGCCCCTCTGTACAATAAATAATCTCATCAAAGAAGGAGGCATAGAAAAGTTTTTTCCATCTTCCATGGCTTATCTAAAGAACATCATGAGAGACAATCTTGGGATTGACAAAAGTAAATTTGTAATCGGACAATAAACAAACAAAAAGCATGTACTGTCCTTAGGTTTGCAAATGACACCAAGCTGGCGGGGTGGCCAATACCCCAGAGGATAGGCTCAAAATACAGAAAGATCTAGACAGATTAGGACTGTGGGCTCAAACAACAAAATGAAATTCAATGTTGAAAAAAGCAAAATCTTACACCTAGACAAGAAAAACCTAAGACACACATACAAATTGGGAGAAACCACATTTAACAGCGGTGACTGTGGGGGAGTTTTGGTGGATAACCAACTAGATATGAGCCGGCAATTTGCAGCGGTGGCTAAGGGTCCAATACAACCTTGGGCTGCATTGAAGGGGAGATATACTCCAGGACTAGAGAGGTGCTGATGCCACTCTATGATGCCCTGGTTGGACCACACCTAGAGTACTTCATTCAATTTTGGTCACCCCACTACAAAAAGGACATTGAAACTCTGGAGAGAGTACAGAAAAGAGCAACTAAAATGATAAAGGGACTGGAAACCAAGACATACTAAGAGTGGTTGCTGGAACTGGGCATGGATAGTTTAGCAAAAAGGAGAGCCAGAGTATACAGATATTTGAGGAGTTGCCACAGAGATGAGGGGGGTGTCATACTATTTTCCAGGGCACCAGAGGGCCAGACCAGGAGCAACGGATGGAAACTGACCAAGGAGAGATTCAACCTGGAAATAAGAAGAACTTTATGACAATGAGAGCGATCAACCAGTGGAACAGCCTGCCAGCGGAGGTTGTGAACACCCCATCAGTTGACACATTCAAAAGGAAATTGGACTGCCATGTGGCTGGGGTGGTGTAGGGTTTCCTGCTTGAGCAGGGAGTTGGACCTGATGGCCTGCAAGGTCCCTTTCAACTCAAACAAACAAACAAACAAACAAACAAACAAACAAACAAACAATATTTTGTTTGTTTTTTCTGTCATTTCTGATTCTTCATGATCTAATGAACATAACTGGGATTCTCTTTCAGGAATCAGTTCTTTGATAAAATTTTTTTACACTCTTACTGTATTAGTGATAATACGGTATTTAATCACTTAGTCTTCTGTTGGCCTCTTTTTGATGACCTTTTCCCCGAGCATCATAGTCTTTTTCAATGATTCTTGCTTTCTCATTAGTGTTCTCGGTATTCAGTTAGGATTTCTTATTATTTTATTATTTATTTATTAATCAGATTTGTATGCCGCCCCTCTCCATAGACTCGGGGCGGCTAACAACAATAATAATACAATGTAAACAAATCTAATATTTAAGTTCTTGATCCAATACTGAATTCTTCTTTCACAGAAATTCTTATCCAGAACAATAATTGAAAGGCATCAATCTACTTTGATTGTTTGTGTGATCTCTCTCCATCTTAATATTTTGTCAAATTCTGTAAGAGTCTTTGCTGCTGGATTCTAGGACACATATATTTGTCTTTATATGTGAGAGTCTTTCTTCCATTTAGTATTTCTTCTTTTCAGAACTACCATCATCATCCCTGTGATTACTTTTTTTTTAATCCTCTGCTTTTTTTGAACTTTCTTGGAGAGAGAAAGATAAAATATGGTCTTTCATAAAGCTTTAAAAATCTACCTTTGCCAGCAAACATGGGGGCCGTGAGTGATGAGACTGTCTCCGGCCGATATGAGATATGATTAGATTGGATGAATGTATGTGAGTGTACATGGGGACTTTTTAAATGTTTTAGTAAATTTTCATATTTTTATAGTTATTAGATTTCTTATATATTGTTATATTTAATGTTATACGCCACCTGGAGTCACCTCAAGAAGGGCGGCATATAAATCTAATAAATAAATAAATAAATAAAATAAAATATGGTGGCACAGTGTTTAGAACGCAGTACTACAGGTTCCTTCTGCTGACTGACGGCTGCCAGAAGTTTGGCAGTTCGAATCTCATCAGGCTCAAAGTTGACTTAGCTTTCCATTCTTCAGAGGTCGGTAAAATGAAAACGCAGATTGTTGGGGGCAATATGACTCTGTAAAATCTCTTAGAGAGGACTGTAAAGCACTGTGAAGCAGTATATAAGTCTAAGTGCTATTAATAGATCATATTTTGCACACTTCTCTTTCACTTTCAACAAGACTTTTCTACCAGTCATCAAAGTGTGTCTCCATTATTTAATTACAGGTCCTAGTACTGCATTTCTTATACATTCTGCTCATCAGTTAAATCATTATTATGGCGAACAAGAAGCAACATTTAGATGGGAACATAGAACATGAAGTAACTATAGGATTCAAAATTGGGATAGCAGTTATTTCATGCTCTATGTTCCCATCTAAATGTTGCTTCTTGTTCGCCATAACAATTCTTCAATAGGTGGGTGACTGCCAGTATACCCATGTTTTTAAGGGCTATTCATAATTTGTTGTAATTTTCATAGTCAAAAAGTGTATAATCAGCAAAGGAAAAATAGACATCTTTCTACATTTATACCTTTTTATATTTACTAAATTCACTATTTACATTCACTACTATGCTTTTTCAATTATCTATTGAATATTAGCAATGTGATATTGGATTTCCATCCCTCTCTAAAATCAACTTATTCATCTCATAGTGTTCATTACTTGCAGACTGCCGTGTTGAAGTCTGGATTGTGAAACCTTGATCATTACTTAGTACATATGACATAATTATAATAGTTCAATATTTTGAACATTCTTTAGCACTACCATTTTAAATATTGCAAGATTTCATTTATTCCTGCAGCTTTCTTATCATATTTTAATTTAACTTTATTTCCTAATAAACATTTAATTATTGAATTTGAACTGATTTAATTATTGAGTTTGAACTGACTGTTATAGGACCATGTATTAACAATTACGATACTAATTTTGTACAGTTCCTTTTAACATTTTCTTTCTTCACTAGATTTTTGCTTATTTGTCTTTTATTACCTATATAAAAATAATTATTTTGATTTTTATAATATTTTTTAAAAAATATTTTGAATTTCAATTCAATTGATATCCTAATTTTTTTGCATTGCATATTTAGATATAAATCCTTTTTATCTAGTCTTCTCTTGAACATTGGCTTTAATTAGCCCTTTCTTTTTTTTGCTTTCTGCCTTTCTTTAGCTATTTTCAATTAATCACTGGGCTGCCATTTAACTTTATTTGGCTTTTGGGTTTGTTTGTTTTTTTTTGCATTTTTTGAGATATTTCTGTTCATCTTTAAAGATATCAAGAATTTCAGATCAGAGATCTCTGGACACTCTATTTACCGAACTAAATCTAGGAAATCTGTTGTTTACCTTCACTGCATAATTATATGGAGATAGTATTTTGTAGATCTGATATTATTTGTTTTATTTAGTTGAACATTCAGATTCTGCACATCCAGAAACGATCAGTTGACAGCTGTTTGAAACAGATTATATAAAGTTAGTACAGACTGTGTGATTTATTAAACAATTGCTAAATACCAGCCTGTACATAAATCCATATAAGTTAAATGCAATTTTGTTGAGCAAATAAAAATAATGAAAAGATTAGCGGCATCAATAGAAACTTTGTACCTTCTCTTATCATATCTCTTTCCAACAGAAATAGGTAGAGTTTGGTTTTTACCCTTCATAACTTTACTATCAATTAATCTATGTACAGGCATATATATTTACTCACATAAATTGTGTTGTCTTCATGTTTCATCTTTATTTTATCACAGTAATGAGGTCAGCAAATTATATTGTCCTTTTAGTTTTCACGTTGAACAAATTATCTGTGTGCTGTTTTTTGTTACTGTTGTTAGCCGCCCGAGTCTACGGAGAGGGGAGGCATACAAATCCAATAAATAAATAAATAAATAAATAAATAAATAAATAAATAAATAAATAAATGAATGAATGAATGAATGAATGAATGAATGAATGAATGAATGAATAAATAAATAAATAAATAAATAAATAAATAAACAAATTAAAGAAGGCAATTGATGAATCTTCCTGGTTCCATTTCCCTTCTCGCTTTACTCCCACCAATGGCAAAAAAGACTAATATTCATTCTTTTTTTAAAAAAAACCCCTACTACTACTCCTCCAATAATAATTGAATAAAGAAAAAACAATGATAATACCAATAGTGGTAGGTACCTTGGGTCCAATCCCAAAACATCTGGAGCCACACTTGAACACTATCAGCACTGACAAAGTCACCATCAGTCAAAAGACAGCTACTCGGAACAGCTTATATCCTGTGACAACACCTTTAACCCTATCAAACAACAGCTTCTGCCTTTTCCTGGTTCTTGAAAGGGGCTCAATAGATGGATTTAAAAGGCCAAGTCCTTGGATAGGCAGATAAAAGAATTGTTCTATTAAGGAGATGGGTGGTTTCTAAAATCATCATCATCATCATCATCATCATCGAAACATAGAAACATAGAAGTCTGATGGCAGAAAAAGACCTCATACTATTTTCTGTATTTTATCTTAGGATGGATATATTGTCTATCCATTGTCTGGATAGACAATTGCTAAGATCATCATCATCTTAGCCATTGTCTATCCAGGATGAAGGCCTCTTCCGCATGTTTTCAACCTATACTATCTTGAGTCTTTGATCCATCTTGTTTTAGGTCTTTTTTGTGTGTGCTTTTAATCAAATGGGATCCATTCTGACTGTCTCAGTCCACCTTCCATACACTTTTTATGCTATGTCACCAGTCCATTTCCATTTCAATTTTTTCACCTTCTTGATGATATAGTATACTTTCGTTTGTTCTGTAACCCATGCGTAGGTCTTTCTATCTTGTCTTGTAATGTCAAGCATATATCTTCCCATGTTTCTCTGCACCACTCAGAGCTTTTGTATTGATTGTGAGGTTAGCGTTCATGTTTCACCAGCATATGTTAGAACAGGTAGCACACGCAGATCGAAAACCCTTCTCTTCAGTCTTGGAGGGAGGTTGTTCTTGAAAATTATGCTTGGCTTGTCCAATGCCTGCCAACCACATCTAACATTCATTCCTATCAAACAGACAACAAGTTGTCAAACTAGAGAGCATCATATCTAATCCTGTTACGATTAAGAGGGGTGTATCCCAAGGCAGCGTACTTGGACCAACACTCTTCATACTCTATATAAATGACCTTTAAGATCACATTTCAAATAACTGTGTTCTCTTCACTGACGATGTAAAACTTTTCAACACCACCAATAACACAGCTACTCTCCAAAATGACCTTGACTTTGTGTCTGACTGGTCAAACATCTGGAAACTCCAAATCTCAACCAAAAAGTGCTCTGTCCTACACATTGGCAAAAAGAATCAGAACACCAAATACAAGCTGAACAAAAAAAGAACTTACAGTCAACTCTCACTCCATAAAAGACCTTGGAATACTCATATCAAATGACTTAAGTGCCAAAGCCCACTGCAAGAACATTGCGAAAAGGTTTCAAGAATTGTTAATCTAATCCTATGTAGCTTCTGCTCCGCTAATCTCTCACTAATAACCATAGCATACAAAACTTTTGTCAGACCAATCCTTGAATACAGCTCGTCTGTCTAGAACCCACACCGTATTTCAGATATAAACACTCTAGAAAATGTCCAGAGATATTTTAATAGATGAGCCCTCCACTCGTCCACTCGTAACAGAATACCTTACGCAACTAGACTTACAATCCTTGGGTTAGAAAGCTTAGAACTACGTCATCTTAAACACGACCTAAGCATAGCCCATAAAATCATCTGCTACAACTTTCTTCCTGTCAATGACTACTTATGTTCAACCACAACAACACCCGAGCAAACAACAGATACAAACTTAAAGTAAACTGCTCTAAACTCGACTGCAGGAAATACTACCAGGAACTGAGTAGTTGATGCATGGAACTCACTACCAGACTCTATAGTATCATCACCTAACCCCCAAAACTTTACCTTTAGACTATCCACTGTTGACCTCTCCCTATTCCTAAGAGGTCAGTAAGGGGCGTGCATAAGTGCACCAGAGTGCCTTCCATCCCCTGTCCTAATGTTTCTCTTTTACCAGTACAGTATATAAATATTATTATATCTTTGTATACCACCAATATGTACTTGACAAACAAATAAATAAGAATAAATAAATAACCACTCAGTTTCCTTTATTGTACCACCTTCTATTCAAATATATATATGATGTACAAATAGTGGAAAAAAGAGTTGCTCTGTAAGAGAAATGGGTGGTTTCTAAATATGACATATAAATAAAAATAAATAAAATGCCAAATCCAGTCTAAACATCTGGCTGACTGCAACCCAACATGGTATTAATGAACAACTTACAAAAGTAAGCAAAGGTAATACCAATAGTAATAGATACCTTGAGTGCAATTCTAAAACAAGGTTTCTTGACAAGGTTTTCCAAAAGTGATTTGCTATTGCCTCCTGGGGCTGAGAAAGTGGGTCTGGGCCAAGATCACCTGATTGGGTTTGTTCCTAAGACAGGACTAGAACTCATGTTCCCCATGTTACTAGCCTGGTGCCTTAACCACTAAACCAAGCTTACTCTGAACTACACGCTTCAGAATACTTAACATAATAAATTCCTGTGTAGGTTTGGTAGACCTTTACTGTCAAAAATACTGCTACTGCAGTATTTCTAAAACACTAATGCCTAATAATAATGGCATTTTTTCTACCTAAAAATCACCAGCATTTTTTCTGCTTTATAAAACATAACCGTTGTGCATGCAACGGCAACAGGGAAAATAAAGAAGACATCTTATAAATTTCTAGGGATATGGAAATCATCATCAGTAACTGTAATTCTGCCAGACTTTTAGCATTTTGCCTGGAAGAAGAGTTGTAACTTCTAAGGTGAATTTGTCTGATCAGGCTATTATATACCTGGCCTAGCATTTTGCATTACTCAATTAAATGTTATCACTGAAGCTTCCCCTATTACTTATCCTTAGCAAGCTAGATTTGATTCTAGAGGTAGCACATTGTCAAATCAGAGCTGATTTTCCATGATTTTTTCTAAACCCTTTAAAAACACTTTTTGATTGTCATCATCACCTGCGATAGAACAAATTTCACAATGTAACAGTGCTAAGAATTAATTCATTTATTAGTTCTGAGCCCCCTAACCAACCAATTAGGCAATACATGGTAGCTAGGCTCCTCATCTTCTCTTTGGGAAATGTCATTCATTGGGCTGTCTCTGATCTTGTGTCTGCCCATTTGGACAATTCCTCCCAAAGCATGGACGACCATCCCTTATATTTAGCCAGGATGATAACTGAGCTTCTTCTATCAGGAAAGGAAGAGACAGTAATTTCCATCTCAAATATGTGGTATATATATATATAGTTGTGGTTGCTTATACTTCTTTTTACAATATGTTGTGGTTTGGTTTTTAGTTTGTAATTCACATGACTCTGGCAAAGTCATAAATTATGAGTTTTGAATAACCTTATAAAACTTATGTTTCAAAAGAACAATCTGTAGTCTGTCAGTTTTAATTTAAAGGCTAATGTGTGTTTGAAAGTTACACCAAAACTCATATATTTAAAATGGCACTACATGGCATCAGTAAACATGTATATCTATGTATTCCCACATTCTACATGAAATGTTCCTAACAATAAAAGCACATTGTATTTCCTCATCTCTCCTAGTTATAAACTGCTATTGGATTGCAGCCAGTGAAATACTAGTGGGGAAAAAGTATTAAAAGTACTTGTAGTTCTATATTCCACTAGCAGATCAAGTTGTATAACTAGTACAAATAATATTTAGCACACTAAACTTGCAATGGGTTGTGAAAATGCGGAATGAAAGTGTTGTAGAAATGTCACACTTACAGACTAATATTATTGGATACTATTCAATATTTTTATCAATATAATCATTGTTGCCAACATACATAATAAAGACGCTAGGTACAGTATGGACTCTAGCTTTAAAGGGAATTGAACTGTAGACTTAGTTGATGCCCTTCAACTTAAATTAAATTAATGGAGTTTCTGGTCTTTAAGTATATGCTGACTGGGTATGTGTTCGTGGAGGCACATGCAATAACTGATAAAAGTTAAAACCTGAGCCATTGTGGTGTGCTGTCACTTTTTAAACACACCAATATAGTGTAAGCTCACACAATCTGTTCCTGCAGTGAAGATAAACAGAGGACTTTATCTCAAAGGCTGTCAGTCTTGGCATGTTTTAGAAGTGCTGCACTCACTTTAGAACAGGGATTTTTAAAACAGCTTCTAATGGCATTATAAAACTATATTTACTGCCTATCACATTCTCTGAAGACAAAGAACATCATGCTACATTTCCACGGCTATAGTTTGTATGCCGGTTTCAGTGTTAATGAAAAATATATCTTGCAGATAATAGTATGTGCAATTTTCGCATAATTTTATGGTTGTCTGCAAAACTGCTGAAGAAAAAGATGGTTTTAGTGCTTTCATAGTCTCGCTGTTACTTAAAAATAATATCTTGGCAGAAAAAAACCCATGATTTCTGAAGGCCTTGTAACAATCAAAAAGGGAGAGTTTATTGGCTGAATGTAAGACCAAAATAGAGAGGTTTTTAAATTGACTCTCCACACATTAGTTTCATTTTTTCCCCAGTCTACATGAGCTAGGATAGCTCATTTCATTCTGAAAGAGTCACACCTGATCAAAAAGAAGGGCAGAAACCATCAGTTGCATATTAACTTTTATGCGTATATGCAGAGTGATTATTATAATTTAAATAGAAACACACTACTTTTCATCATGGTTGGAAAGATGATGGTGATAAGGTAATCTGGAGGCCTACTCAATCTCTTCCTGATAGGGTACTTCAAAGTCTTAGACTGCTTTATCTTTAAGCTGTGCTTAAATAGGCAGCTCTTCAGAAAAGAAAAGAGGATATGCTTCTGGAAAATAGGACACTTGGCTAGACATGATATAATCCTGTAGTTTCAGTGGTGAAATGCTCCCGGTTCGGCATGCTTGCCGGTTCAGGTATGCCTGCCAGTGGTCGGAGAGCCTGTAGCAACAGCAATGCAAGGCTTCACCTACCTACCAGGATGCCACCATTTGGGTTCTTTTACCCTCTGTGCATGCACAAAGCATTCTGCACATGCGCAGAGGATAAAAGAACCGTAACAGTGGCATCCGGGTGATGGGGGAAGCCTTGCACTGCTGTCGCTGCCAGCTCTCCAACTACCAACAGGCACACCTGAATCTGGATCATTTCACCCCTGTGTAGTTTTGCAAAGAAGTGAGTAGACAGAGGAAATAGATTCAAACGCCAAGAGGGGAATACGCGAAACATTATTTTCATGGAATGTTTCCCCTTTTAAGAAAGGTAGACTATGCTTTTGAGACTAATTTCTTGTTATAGTTACAACTTTTATCTTTATCCCAAGAACACTAAGAAAACGGCAAAAAATTGACCACTGCTCCACTGGCGATATCAGTGTGTTGCCATTCGCTTTTCTAGGCCCTCAAAATATCAGAGGGTCTCCTGACTTTCAATATACTTATGTCCATTCTAGGAAACATGGTGGCTCAGTGGTTAGAATGCAGTATTAAAGGCTCATTGCTAGGAGTTTGATCCCTGATCGGCTCAAGGTTAACTCAGCCTTCCATTCTTCTGTGATCAGTAAAATGAGGACCCAGATTTTGGACCCAGTAAAATGAGGACCCAGATAGGCTGACTCTATAAACTGCTTAAAGAGGACCATAAAGTGTTATGAAGGGGTATTTAAGTCTAAGTGCTATGCTATTGCTAACCTGGGTTTTGAGCTTTAGAAAAAAAATGCTTTCACTTTGTTTTAACTTTGCTTAAATTTTAAAATTTGCATGGATTGAATTAACAGGAGCAAGTTTTCATTGCTGTAATAAAGTAATTGCTATGGCATACTGTTTTGAAATCCATTTCTACTGCTGATTATGTCCTTAGTAGTAAGTATAAGAGGTTGTTTTAGTTGAGAGAAGCAGACAAATGGGCTTCTATTTTGAAAAGCAAAGAGAAAGCTTTGTGTATAGGTCATAGAAAGTTACACACTTCCTTTTCAGAGGAGTCATTTATCTGCCTCTGTTTTGAAAATGTTCCAAGTTGTCTTTTCCTAACTATGCAGAACTTTGTCATTGAAATTGACACCATCTCTTTGCTCCTTGATGTTGGTCTTTCTCCTTGTTGGGAAACTTTGCTGAACTTACTCAGGTTACAGGTGATCTTTGGTGTCACAAGGACTATTGGTGACGGTGAACCAACTCCAGCAACAGTAGTGTCCTTTTGTTTTATTTAAATCACACGGTAGGATAAATCCTTAAACACACACAATTTCATTAAAATCTTCAAAGTCATTAAGAGGGTCTTGTTTCACATAGTTGGCAAACATATAATTTCCCACACAATGGCACAAGAGTTTCCTATCTTTTAGCTCAAATATTTAAAATTCTGAGGGATGTCTGTCTCAGTTTACATTTGGAAGGCATCCAAGTTCCTGAGAGCTGAAGACACATAAGAAGGCAAAGCTTCACAAAAGCTGCAAAGATGGGAAGGTAGGATAGGTTTGAGCAATCGAAGTAATAATGCAGTCCTTAAATTTAATTGCATGGTGTATAAAAAAAAAACCATGCGTAATTTATATTTTCTTTCACATTCAGCCAAGAAAGTAATACATTCATAGCAATATGATATTAATATCCACACTAATCAAGAATGATTCAGAGAAAAACCAACTTAGTGTGGGAGAGATATAACATTCATCTATGCCTCTAGCTCCCAAATCGCTTCAGTCCGCTTGAGACCTTGAAAGCATATTCGGCATCAATGTAATGGTTGGGCATGGGTCAGTGTCAGAACCAATTTATCCTTGAATAAACTGATAGAGAACCTGAACAGAGCATAAATTTGTCTTCAGACAGCATCATCAAAAGCCCTTCCAGATTTAGAAAGCATCTTTGAACAAACTAATTGCCATTTTAAAATGAATTTGAGATCCCTTGATGATCAGACTTGCAAATATTACTAGAATGTATCCAATGAAATATGACATATTACAAAACTAGCGATTATTTAGAGCTAAAAGGAGGTATAAAGTAAAAAAGAGAGGGTAAACATTGATAATAACAAATTTATTGTGGCTCTTCTTAAATAGAATATGCTTTCAGCCATTGGAATAGGTAAAGTCTACATATAACACATACATCTTTTTTAAATTTATTTTTATTTATTTTATTTGTCATACAAATATAGTATTGTAGTATGTTTAACATAATATAAGTATAAAATAGAGATAGAAAAGATAAAAAAGACATTTGGACAGGAACGGTAGGAACAAAGGTGCACTTATGCACGCCCCTTACAGACCTCTTAGAAAGTATATAAGCAATCCATCCTGTCAGGTTTAGCTCTTAGTGAACAAATGTTCAACTAGTTAGCAAATAAACTCTCACAAGAATTTTCTTTGTAATTTCTGCAGGGAATATAACCAGAAGAGGGGGGGAAACCATCAATAGAAGGATAGTTTCAAAATCACATGAAGTAATAGTTCCACTTTATCCTGCACTGGTAACACCAGGCTTGGAATACTCTGTCCAATTTTGATCATCACAATACAAAAAAAAAATGTTGAGAGACTAGAAAGAGTGCATAGAAGAGCAACAAAGATGTTTAGGGAGGCTAAACCATATCATGAATTTTTTGGAGGAACTAGGTATGTCCAGTATAACAAAGAAGAGGACAAGAGGTGATGTAGTAACAGTTTCCAATACCTGAGAAGCTGTCACAGAGAAAAAAGAGGTTGAACTAATCTCCAGTATGCCTGAGGACAGGACAAGAAGTAACAGGAGTGAAATCATTAAAGAGAGATCCAATCTGGAACTAAAGAGAAATTTCCTGAGAGTGAGAACAATTAATCAGTGGAATGTCTTACTTCCAGAAGTTGTGAGTGCTCCATTACTGGAGCTTTTGAAGAAGAGATTGGAAAGCCATTTATATGGATTGGTATAGGGCCATGATGGTGAACCTATGGCATGCCAAGGTATTGCCCTATGTCAGCTGTAGCGTGCATGTATGTGCTGGCCAGCTGATTTTCAGCCTTCAGATGGCAGGGGGAGAGGTTGTTTTTGCCTTACCTGGGCTTCAGGAAAGCCTCCTGAGGCTGTGGATGGCAAAAAACAGACCCAAGGGGCCTTCCAGAAGTTCATTTCCAAACCTCAGATATTTGAAAGTTGAACTTGTGGTTGGGCTGTTTTTCACTCTCCCCAGGCTTCAGGGAAATGTCCCAGGCTGGAGAAAGCCCTCCAGAAGGCTGAAAATCAGCTGGAATCCATTTTTCACTATCCACAGGTTCTGAAGGCTTCAGTGAGCACTGTGTGCATGCACAGGGGGGGGGGGATGACACCTGGAGGGATTGTGCACACATGCACAGGGGAGGGCATTGCATTATGAGTGTGGGCACATTCACGTGCACTACCACGCACACCCTTTTGGCATGCGGGCATAGAATGGTTTTCCATCACTGGTATAGGATCTACTGTTTGAATAGGGTGACTAAAAGACACCAAGGGTCCTTTCAACACTATTATTCCGTATTCTATATTTGGAGTTATTGGCTCTATATGAGGCTTTGCATGTTGTTTCTGGCCATGCAGCATATTCAGTTCTGGACTTGTTTCATCTACTCACTCTAGTCAACTGTATGGATAAGAAACAGAGTCAAAGACTTACATGGGGGAACAAGAAACGCACACACATTCATTTGGCAACATTGCATCACTGTATTGATCAGGAGTGTCAAATTGGCATTCTGCAGGCCGGATACGTCACATGCAGGACATGCACACTCCAGCTCCGCAAATAGGAAAAATGTCATAAAACATCATGGGATGGCAACGAAGCAGTGGAAGTGATGTGCCGGTGCCTGGAGGCTGTTGGGGTCTGGATGGGTGTCAACAAGCTCAAACTCAACCCAGACAAGACGGAGTGGCTGTGGGTTTTGCCTCCCAAGAACAATTCCATCTGTCCATCCATTACCCTGGGGGGGGATTATTGACCCCCTCAGAGAGGGTTGCAGCCCTATTTGGACAGGGAGTCATTGCTCACAGTCGCTCATGCCCTCATTACCTTGAGGTTCGATTACTGCAACACTCTCTACATGGGACTACAGATCATACAGAATACGGCCGCGAGAGCCATCGTGGGACTTCCCAGATTCGCCCATGTTTCTACAACACGGAGTGGCATGCACTGGTTGCCGATCAGTTTCCAGTCACAATTCAAAGTGTTGGTTATGACCTTTAAAGCCCTACATGGCACTGGAACAGAATACCTCCGGAACCGCCTGCTGTTGCACGAATCCCAGCGACCGATAAAGTCCCACAGAGTTGGCCTTCTCTGGGTTCCGTCGACTAAACAATGTCATTTGGCGGGCCCCAGGGGAAGAGCCTTCTCTGTGGCAGCCCCGGCCCTCTGGAATCAACTCCCCTGGAGATTAGAACTGCCCCCACCCTCCTTATTTATTTATTATTTATTTATTATTTGGATTTGTATGCCGCCCCTCTCCGAAGACTCGGGGCAGCTTATCTTTCGTAAGCTACTCAAGACCCACCAATATCGCCAGGCATGGGGGAACTGAGACACCTTCCCCAGGCTTTTATAAATGATAGGGTTTTATATGACTTTTCCTCTTTTAATATTAGATTTATTCCACTGTAACATTGTTTTTATTATTGTTGTGAGCCACCCCGAGTCTTCGGAGAGGGGCGGCATACAAATCTAATAAATTATTATTATTATTATTATTATTATTATTATTATTATTATTATCCCATGATGTTTGACACCCATGCTCTATATCAGAGGGGCAGCATATAAATCCAATCAATTTAATCTAATCTAATGTAATCAATGGGTACTGTGAAAGCCTTCTCTTCTGCATAGGATTCTGCCTATGATAAAGAACAAATTGCCTATAGCAGTGATGGTGAACCTATGGCATGTGGAGCGATATCTGCTGGCATGTGAGCCATTGCCCTAGCTCAGATCCAGCATGCGTATGTGCACTGGCCACAGTGATGGGCTCCTATGGGTACAGTCAGGAACGCAGTACCGGTAGCAAAATTTGGAGCTCCACCCCAGAGCACCCAATTTGCACTGAAAGATGTTGAAACAAAATGCATAAGCCACAGTGTGGTAGTAAAATGTTGGTAGCCCATCACTGACTGGTCAGCTGATTTTTTTGGTCTTACATGGAGGCTCTGGGAGGGCATTTTCCACTTCTGGAGGGCTCCAGGGAGAATGAGGGAGTGAGTTTTTGCTCTTCCCAGGCTCCAGGGAAGCTTCTGGAGCCTGGAGAGGGTGAAAAACAGGCCCACCAGAAGTTGAGAAATGGGTTGTTTCTACCCTCCAGAGGTCAAGGGAGACAATTTTAGCCCTTTCCAGGCATTGAATTATGCGCAGGCACAATAGTGTGTGAACACGTGCTTTCGGCACCCAAGGGAAAAAAGGTTCTCCATCACTGGCCTATATAACTGAATACAAAATCATCTTTAAGAACTACATAATCATATTATATTGCAAGAAAGTTGAGAAATAAAATATTTTTTTAAAAATGCCCTAGATATTTGACAACAGCAGAAATTAGAAAGAGGAATGAGATCACATTCTATCCCATCGAGTGGATATTTCCTTCCTCCTCATATCTGCAACTTTAGTTTGCAGTTAGATATTACAAATTATGCATGGCTGCACCTTTTTCATAACTTTATAAATGGAAGAACACATTTTCATATTTTTCTTGTTTATTTTGTTTTTAATTAGTATATGCTATGTACAACCACCCCTATTTTTAAATTCCTGACCATACTTCCTCGAACATATTTTTTATTCTGAATGATAAAAATAAATGTCACCTTTAAATTAAACAAGCACCAAAGTTTTCAGGCAAATCATTCAATCTCAGAAGAGGAGCCATTTGGGGAGTGGGAAATCTCAGAGTCCTCAGGCCAACTGTGTGGGAAGAATCTGAATTGGGTTTGCACACGGGTTTGCAAAAGTGGAAAAATGTGTAATTATGGGAAAAGTAGGAATACATGAATTGTTTGAAGCATAAAGTGCAGCACTTAGAATAAGACAATTGCCTAAATTCCCTGACTGACAGATGGATGTCACATTAGATGAAAACGATAACAGATTTAGTGGACTGAAGACTAACTTCCTCTTGGCAGTGCTCTGATCCCTGACCTAAAACCTGACTCCTGTTAGCTTCACTAACACAGAATAATTGTCACAGGTGCAGGATAAAAGGAACCTCAACAGCAGCACCAGTGGTTAGAAGTCTCTTTCTTTTGATGCCACAAATGCACTGTTGAGATACAGTCCAAAAGTCCTGACCTTCGTTGACCTTTGAAAACATTAAAATGTACACCAGAGAAAGAGGAAATGTGTGTGTATATTAAAAAATATACACACTCCAAGGTTTGTGTGTGGGGAAAATATATACACACACCAAGGTTAGTTCTGGTGGATATAATGAAATACTAAAACTGCCTAATCTATAAATACACAAACAGTGTAGAGTAATGGTAAAATAATGCATTTTCATTAACACAAAGCCCTGTTTTCCATACCATTGTGATGGAATAGTACTATGTATTCAGTAGCATGCATGGGTTTTTATAATTATTAGTAAATTATTACCATGTCATATGCTGGATATGTTCGCTGTTCTGAAATGATTCTGTTGTATTGATATGCTAATTGCTAGCTTTTGAACAGAAGCAAGCGCTTTGAAATCTACTTAAATTTGGGAAAGGTAGAGGATTTTAGCAGGACTTAATAAATGACATGGTGACAACTGTGAGACTTCACAGAAGTTTACACCTCCTTCTGTTAGAAAATAGAGAACATTTTATTTGCTTTCTTCGGCAACATGAATGGAGAATTCAGAAAACAAGAGCACAACACAATGGGCTATGCAAATATTCTTTGTAAGAGATGTGTGAATATTATAGAAGAAAACTAAATGACTGTGTATCCCATTAGAGGGAAGTCAGTGAAGTAGACTGCCAATATTGTTTTCTTTTGATGTGGAAGAATGAATATCATAAGGTGGGGGTAGAATGAAATGATTGCACATCTCATTAAGCTAATGTTGATATACCAAAGTAACCTGTGTGTGTTTTTCAAACTGATTTACAGGAAATTTTAAAAAAGAAGATGAAGACAAGATCAAGTTCTTAAAGATCCAGTAATAAATGAAATGACATGTGCAATTATTGTGATTGTTGGCGGTTAGAGGAATACTAAAATCTTCCAAATATTTATTCACAAAATATGAAGGAGCGGAAACAATGCATCAAAACACAATGAAATGCTGGCATCAAATTTCTAGTCGAACTCTGAAAAGCAGCTATGAAAAAGCATAGCATTCATTCAGGGTTCTTATTGAGGTCATAGGTCCCGCCCTTTGGTTATTATTCATCCACAAATTACTCTGATGAGTAATATGACACTAAATTGGTATATACAAGCCTTAGGGTAATTGCCCAAGGTAAATATAATGATCAAATTACACTTTAAGGCTTTCTGTATAGGTAAAATGACTTCAGCCCACTGTGAATGGTATAGTCAAGTCTATATTTCTACTATGTCACGAGTGCTTATGTTTAAAACATGATAAATATATGGGGTTATTTCTATGCAATATATTGTCATGAACACTGGCAATAATGCCTTCCCCCGAGATACCATCTTTCCAAATGTGATGAGATCATCAGGTAACAGTGTAAGATATGAAGGCTTAGCATGCTGTGTTGTTAGCACTTTAAAAAAAGAAATTGCTGGGATAATTAACAACTACCTATTTGTCTGTGGGCTGCATTCATTATGCTGGCACAAATTGGACGTCTCAAAAATCTGTGCAGTAAAAATTTGCTCTTTGTTCAGGAAGTTCCCCTTGGATTTGAGGGAAATTCTGGTTTGCTGTGTCTATTGTAATTGTGACAGGCAGTTGACATGTCTCATAGTCTAAATGTAGTGGCAAGCAGGGGGTGGTACAAATCATGGTGGGGGAAAAAACTGCCATTCACCCTTGTGCAATGGAAAGGTGTTCTTAGCATACTCCAACCTAAATTCAGTCTAGAATTGGGTCTCTGAGGTTGAAGGTCAAATCTGTGAGGTCAAAGCTATTTCTTGTCAATCTTCGTTCCCTAATGACACATGAATTGGAAATTAGAACAAAGTAAGTAAAGCGAATAGCCAGAAGGTGAGTGTCTGTTTTATTACTCCGAAGAGCTGGGAAATCTGGCCAATTGTTGCCCTATGTGGCTTGAATGACAGTTGTTAAGTTGAAAAAGGGACAGTGTGATGGGAATGCCACTTTAAATCTCAATTACCTCCTCCACTCCAATCAGCTTGGTAGAGCTTTAATGAAGTGCAATTCTCTGTCCTTTTCCTCATACTTCTATCTCTAGAATAAGCCTCACATTCAAGTTTGACAGCAGTACAATCAGTTTTCCATTCATCACTGGCCCTGTTTTAACCCTGCTGAAAAAAGGCCTAATGTACGTAGCAGTGATGGCAATTAGGCAGAAAAGTAATATTAGAAATGGACAAAAGCCTGAGTCTTTTAGCATTACAGGTGTTTTTTTTTTCCAGCCCTTTCTAGACATAAAGGAGTAGGCAGTGTTGTTAAGTTCCCTTCTTCTTGCTTTTCTTAAGCTGAAAGTCCAGCGTTTTCAACATTCAATTAATTAAAGATATGGAGAGCCAAAGAACAAGGTAAAAGCTATGTTCCTTCTCGGGAAGATACACATAGTAATTGGCCCCTTATTAAAATGGGTATCTTCTGGGTGTATGTTTAATAAGGTTGATAAAAGTCATCATTTCCTCATTACAGCTACAGCCTGAAACACCCTCTGTGAAAGTATATAGAAAAGACGAAGGATGACACATGAAAATATCAATCTTTTACAAGAGAGCCATGTGAATTCAAGAATTCTGGAAGCCAGTGATCTGTTGCGGAGAGAACAGAGATAGATTTTGTTTCAGTATGCTTATGAGGATTGCTGCAATGGGGAAAAGATACTTGAGAGAGCTTGGCTTTGTTTGTTTTTATTTTTCCTGGATGGGCACAATATAAATATAGCTGAGCTCTCCTTCTTCAACACACATTCTGATATTACCAGGAGGCTTTTGCAATAAAGAAATTTTGTTTGAAGGGAATGGTCTCCCCCGCCTCCTTTAAAGACTAGGTCTTTTACTACCCTCACTGTTTATGTGTTTACAATCCACCCCTTTTTCTCTTCCGCTCATAACATGATTGCATCTTCTACTTAATGAAGCATCTCCAGTGAGCATCTCCTGAAAATGAGCTCTTGGGTCATTGTGGCTATGATGACAATTACTATTTTGGGGTTATTATTGGTTATTCTTGGGTTTATGTCTCCTTTAGCCGTTCTTTTGATGCCCCTTTTGGAAAATGCCAGTAAAGGTTGCATGTGTATTATTTTGTTTGAGAGATTCACTAGCGCATGTGGCATCGGAGGAAGGATGGGGAGAATGGAAGCTCGGAGGGGGTGGGAGAAAAACCCCAGATGCAGCAATTAGGCCGCTCTTGCAGCTCATTGGGGATGTGACACAAGTGGGTGATAGTGGCTTTCACCTCTTCCACTCCCTCTTCTCCTGCCTGATTCCTTGAACAATCCCTGTCAGAAACACTCTTTGAAAAAGGCTGCATTAGACAATGGCTCTTCACCCTTATTTTATGCTTTAAGTAGTGGAGCAGAATGCTGTAAGGGGCTGCAAACAAGGCGTAATCTGAGAAAGACGCACAGGCATTGTTATAACTGTGAAAACCAGAAGAACCCCTTTCAAAGCCGTGACTGAAAGTGCTATGAAGACCTTTCGTCCTTTGCACTCTCCCAATCACCAATTAGACAAACATTAACATCAATTAAGCTGTTATACAGCACAGGTTCCATATAATTACCTTAATGGGTTGACGCTTTCTTTAGCAGCAATTTCTTAAACAAACTTCATCTTTTGTGCAACAGGCTAAGAAAATTTTCAGCAGGGAGCTTTTCCTTTTGTCACGGTTTCTAAAGAGACAGCTGAATTGTTCTATTTAACAACAAACACCTTCACTAAGGACCCTCGTCCTGTCCTCGTTCCCACCACATTTGACTACCAGGCTCAAAGCTTATTAAGCATCAGAGACAAAAAAAACCCCTCTGACTAGCCAGGGGAGAGCAGACACATGCAGGGAGGGGAGCGCACAAAGAGCCTGTGAGTCTGGCACTGGTGTGCAAGCAGACCTTAGGCAAAAGGACCAATTGAATGAGCTGCTTATTTAGTACCCAAAGAGCCAGATCCGTCCTGACTACCAGCACAAAGAGCGGGCAATAGAAAAACAGGATCTTGCTCATAAAACAAGACAAATCTGTCTAATTTATTTGGGACCAGTAAGTGCTCATTAAATGCAAGCTACTCAGATTCTTCTTGTTCCTGCATCACCTAATTCTCTTAGACGACTGACAATGGCAGGGTGATTTTTCCCCCCTGTTTAACAAACATTCCATTGAAATGTACTCAAATACAGCTCTATAAACTGCAGGCCTTATATCACATCATTTTTTTAAAAAAAAAAATTGATACGAAATTCACAGAGGGACTTTTCCCCATTTTTCCGAAGAAAGAAAAAGAAAGAAAGAAAGAAAGAAAGAAAGAAAGAAAGAGAAAGGACAAACCTTTTAATGATATTTCATGAGAAAAAAAGAATTCATAGCTGAAGGTGTCAATACAATGAAATAATTACCTGTCTGGGTATTACTACATAGGCATGCATGCACACAAAATAATCCAAGTAGCTATAAAAATTAAATTGCACTGGATCAGTGTTAAAAGCCTATAACAAATCAGAAAGCAGGAATATGTTATGTTATGCAAAGAAAGAAGGAGGGAGAAAACGGTAATGTTGCTTCAAATGCCTTCGGTTTTCTCATTCCATCGTGTACCTAAACACTACTGATTGATCATAACAATATGGTAGCAAGGACTCAATTCATTTTTTACACATTGAAGGTCATGGTCTGAACTTTCAGTACATTTAAATGTTACCCTCGTGAACTTTAAGCAACCCTTTGGGTCAAAGGTTCAAGACTGTTGAATTAAAAGACAACCATGAATCTAACACATTATCTTTAACCTTAGGCGATGGTCATCAATGGCCAAAGCCACAGAGGAATAGCCATTTGTATTCATTTGTGTGAAATGAAATATACTCTAAGAAATACATTGATAGAAGCCCTGGGACAATAGGTCATGGGGAGTCAGTTGACGCTTTGACATTCTGGAAGCCTTACAACAATACATTATACAGCTTGGTTAAAGTCCATGGAGGAGTCCTTGAAATGAAAAAGTCAGCTCTTCTTTTTCAAAGAGCATTCACCACATACTTCCAATTTTATTAATAATGAAATAATGGAACTGTGTGTGTATGTGTGTGTGTGTGTGTTTTAAATGCATTTTAAAACTTCAGCAAATTGAGATTTTTTTTCCCCTCTAAAGATCAATGATAAAATAATTTGGTTTCTATTGTTTGTAATAAATGGGATTCTTCATCACATACAAGTTTGAAATAGCCTAAATGTAACAAATGTCATTTCTTAGATTTTCATCTCTATATTATTTGAAATCTTTTGTCAAACAGGAACAATATCCATATTTTAAATTCTTGATTTAGCTTTAATAATGCCATTAAATATCTGCTCATCATTTCTATGTCTCCTTAAGTAATCAGAAATAACTTCCTATTCTTAATCCAAAATTGTCAGCAAATGGATGTTGTAGAATAGTGCCATGGGCATCCACAAGGGGGAGCAAGGAGGCAAGTGACCTCATATATACCAATATGTCATTACACAAAGGATACAAGGTAGTGTTGAGTCAGTTGTGGCTTCTATTGGACACCTGTGCACATTGCCAGCTTACAAAACTGCAATGATCTCTCCTGGGCTCTCCTAAAACCACCCATTGGAATTCTGGATCACACTCTAAATCCACGGCTGTATCAGTTGTGGATTTTTTTTTCAGTGACAATCATATTTAATGGGTAAAATTTGCTATATGAAATTAAGCATCAGTTTCAGCTTAACTCTTTAACTCTAACAAGAATGAGTAAATATATAATGTATAAAAACTTAGCAGTTTTTCCTCAAACATCACCGTTTATTAGAAGATAGTCTGCTTTTAGAACAATTTCTGACTGATCAGAGAGTTTCAGTAAATTAATATGATTGTCCTATGAAAGTTTTGATCCAAGCTAAAAGTCACAAACACTGTGGAAGGATTATTTACTTTCTACACATGATTTCATAGAACTGATACCCTTCCTTCCTTCCTTCCTTCCTTCCTTCCCTCCCTCTCTCCATAATATAATATAATATTTATTTATTTATTCAATTTTTAAAAAATGCCGCCCTTGTCCCTTCTCCTTAGACTCAGGGTGGCTTACAACATGTTAGCAATAGCACTTTTTACTAGAGCCAGTATATTGCCCCCACAATCCGGGTCTTCATTTTACCCACCTCGGAAGGATGGAAGGGTGAGTCAACCTTGAGCCGGTGATGAGATTTGAACCGCTGACCTGCAGATCTAGAAGTCAGCTTTAGTGGCCTGCAGTACTGCACTCTATCCACTGCACCACCTCGGCTATAATATAATATAATATAATATAATATAATATAATATAATATAATATAATATAATATAATATAATATAATATAATATAACATAACATAACATAACATAACATAACATAACATAACATAACTTAACATAACATAACTTAACATAACATAACATAACATAACATAACATAACATAACATAATATAATATAATATAATTAATATATCATATCATATCATAGAATAGAAATTTTATCATATATATTATCATCCTTTGGGGTTAAGGTTTAATATGTGACAAAACATTGACAGTTTTTCATAAGGTATTCATAAGGTATTTCTGCAATTTATGTAAAAATTGCAGAAATTTTCTCTGGACTCAAAATTGATGATCTCAATCATCCTACCTAAGGGGTCTGCACCTTAAACACTCAAAGAGTCATTTGGACCCATTTGCCACAAAAGAAAATACCGGGAGCCACAAAACCTGGGTGGATATGGCCAAATCAACGTCACTCCCTCCCACCCAGTCACATAACCCTCCCAGCCACGCCTACCCAGGTTTTGGGAAATATCTCTGTGTCTCCCTCTCTCCCCCCTCTCTCTCCCTCCCTCCTTCTCTCTCTTTCTCCCTCCCTCTCTCTTTCTCTCTCTGTGTGTCTGTCTTTGTCTTTGTCTGTCTCTGTCTGTCTGTCTGTCTGTCCCTCTCTCTCTTTCAGACTGTCTCTGTCTTTTTCTGTCTCTCTCCCTCTCTGTCTTGTTGTTTATGTATGTGTGTGGACGTGTTTCCTCTTGAACCATTTCCCAAAACAGGTGAGGGTTTGCTTGTTTTTTTGTTGATGTTGTTCTTTCTTCTTCTTTGGGTGCTTTTTACCATATGATTTAAATCAAGAGTCATTTTTTAAATATTAGATTTGTTTCATTGTGATATTGTTTTATTGTTGATGTGAGCCGCCCCGAGTCTTCGGAGAGGGGCGGCATACAAATCTAATAAATTATTGTTATTGTTATTGTTATTGTTATTGTTGTTGTTGTTATTGTTATTGTTAGTGTTAGTGTTAGTGTTAGTGTTAGTGTTAGTGTTAGTGTTAGTGTTAGTGTTAGTGTTAGTGTTGTTGTTGTTGTTGTTGTTATTGTTGTTATTGTTGTTATTGTTGTTATTGTTGTTATTGTCATTATTGTCATTATTGTCGTTATTGTCGTTATTGTTATTCATTTCAGGTTCCCATATAAATGAAGCTCTTTTGTCCTTTTTAACTGTGCAATTTAGCATGCTTCACAATAGGGGAGATGGCATCTCCTCCATCTCCTGGACCCCATTATGACACGGAGCATCAGCCGCAGCTGAACTGGACCAGTGTCTCAGGGCAGACAGCAAATCATACATCTCCCCAAGCAACCGAGGTGCACACAGCACCACAAGAGCCGGAAGAAATGCCCATGAGATGAGGCAAGTACAGGGCTGTTTCACTACTGTTCTAGAATATGGAGCGAGTCTCCATTCCCCCCCCCCATTGCCTTACTTTCTCAGGCCAGATGAGGAGTGAGTGGGAGGGGAGGGTGAAGGGTGGGGCCAGTCAGTGGTGGTTCAGCTGACAGGGAGCTACAGCAGTGGGATGAAAGAGCTGCATGCTGCTCCAGAGCCATGGGTTGCTGACATCTGCCATAAACCAAGAACAAGAACCTTGGTGGTGCTATGGTTAAGAGTCCAGATTGTTGGGGCAATATGCTTACTCTCTCTAAACTAAATAGGGCTGTAAAGCACTGTGAAGCAGTGTATAAGTCTAAATTCCTACAGGGGAATCATTGAGTCTGTCATCTGCTCCTCCATAACTGTCTGGTTTGGTTCTGCAACCCAACAAGACCGACACAGATTTCAGAGGAGAATCAGAACTGCAGAAAAAACAATTGCTGCCAACCTGCCTTCCATTGAGGACCTGTAGGCTGCATGAGTCAAAAAGAGGACTGTGAAAATATTGACTGAGCCCTTGCATCCTGGACCTAAACTGTTTCAACTCCTACTCTCAAAATGTTGCTAAAGAGCACTGCACACCAAGACCTATAAAGCCCTTCATGGCATCGGACCAGAATATCTCTGGGACCGCCTTCTGCCACATGAATCCCAGCGACCAGTTAGGTCCCACAGAGTTGGCCTTCTCCGGGTCCCGTCGACTAAACAATGTCGTTTGGTGGGACCCAGGAGAAGAGCCTTCTCTGTGGCGGCCCCGACTCTCTGGAACCAGCTCCCCCCAGATATCAGAGTTGCCCCCACCCTCCTTGCCTTTCGCAAGCTCTTTAAAACCCACCTCTGTCGTCAGACATGGGGGAATTGAAATTTTCCCTTCCCCCTAGGCTTATAGAATTTATACATAGTATGCTTGTATGTATGATTGGTTCTTTAAATTAGGGGTTTTTAGATTATTTTTAATATTAGATTTGTTCACATTGTCTTTTTTTATTGTTGTTAGCTGCCCCGAGTCTTCGGAGAGGGGCGGCATACAAATCTAATAAATACAAATACAAATACAACTAGACACAAGAACAGTTTTTTCCCGCACACCATCACCCTGCTAAACAAATAATTCCCTCAACAGTGTCAAACTATTTACTAAGTTTCCACTACTATTACTACTAATTTTTCTCATCATTCCTATTGCCCATTTCCTCCAACTTACGACTGTGTGAGTGTAACTTGTTGCTTGTATCCTTAAGATTTTTACTATTATTGATTGCTTCTTCATTGCTTCTTTGACCCCTATGACAATCATTAAGTGTTGTACCTCATGATTCTTGACAAATGCATCTTTTCTTTTATGTACACTGAGATCATATGCACCAAAGACAAATTCCTTGTGTGTCCAATCACACTTGGCCAATAAAGAATTCTATTCTATTCTATTCTATTCTATTCTATTCTCTAATGCTAATGCCAAGAACATCAGTTCTGTTCTTGAAGACCTGTACTAGAAAAATCAGTTTCCTCATGTCCAAATTAACCCATCGGAAATTATCATGGTTGGTTACACCAGCGTTTCCCAACCAGTGTGCCGCGGCACACTAGTGTGCCGCGAGACATGGTCAGGTGTGCCGCCGAACTCCTAGGGCAGCTCCAGCTGGGCGGGGCACTGCCGGTGCGGCTACTTTCCGATGCTGCTATTGCTGGTGCTCTCCTGCCTCAAAGAAGGAAGGCGGGAAAAAAAGAGAGCTTCATTCTTCGCACTGGCAGTAAGAGGAGGAGGGCGCCATCAGCAACGGCACCAAGTAGTAGCTGGGGGATGGCGGTGGCAAGAGCTCCAGGGCGGAGGCACCAGCAGCGCCCCACCCAGCTGGAGCTTCCCTGGCGGGGGCGGCAACCAATGTCCTTTGGGGCCCGGAGGGAGGGCGGCGGGAGCAGGAGGGTGCCGGGCCATGCACGCCTGTGCCAGCGCACCCCAAAACACCCCCCGCACACCCTTTTTCAAGGGCGAAGCCGCGGCCGCCCCCCTGCGCCTCTAGGCCCCTTGCGCCCCTGGCTGCTTGCCACTGCCTTTGCCGAAAGCGCTTTTGTCCCGGGCTCTCAGTGAGGGGGCTGCAGGAGAGGTGGCGAAGGCGATCTCTCTCGTTCTCCGGAGGCTGGAGAAAGTGATTTTCAATGTCGGGGGCGCGGGCCGGCGTGCGCTCTCCCCATGCCCCTGCCCCATTCAAAGTAAGCCGGCAGGGGGATGGGGAGAGCGCACGCCGGCCCGCGCCCCCGACATTGAAAATCACTTTCTCCAGCCTCCGGAGAATGAGAGAGATCGCCTTCGCCGCCTCTCCTGCAGCCCCCTGGCTGAGAGCCCGGGACAAAAGCGCTTTCGGCGAAGGCAGCGGCGAGCAGCCAGGGGTGAGAGACATAGCAAGAGAGACAGAGAGAGAAAGAAAGAGAGATAGCAAGAGAGGCAAAGAGAAAGAAAGAGACATATAGCAAGAGGCAGTGAAAGAGAGAGAGAGAGCAAGAAAGAGAAAAAAAAGCAAGAAAGAGATAGCAAGAGAGACAGAGAGAGAGCAAGGGAGAGAGAAAGACATAGAGGGAGGGAAGGAGGGAGAGAGAGCAAAAAAGAGGAAGAAAGAAAGAAAGAGGGATGGAGAGAGAGAAAGAAGGGAAGGAAGAGAATGAGGGAGGGAGAAATAGAGCGAAAGGGAAGGAGAGATTTTTTTTTGTCCAAACTTTTCTTTAGCCGCCCCCCCCCCCCCCCGGTTCAATGTTCCCCAGGATTTTGAAAATATGAATAATGTGCCGCGGCTCAAAAAAGGTTGGGAAACACTGGGTTACACAGTCAGCCAGATGTTTAGTTTCGATTTAACATTTTTATCCACCTTCTGAATCCTTCCCAAGGACCTAGGATAGGCAGATTTTATTATTTAATACTGTTCCAACTAAAGCTGACTTTTCCAATTGACAGATGGTGAATTTTAAATGCTAATGGAATTAAGGAGCACTCCAGATGTTTTGTGGTTCCCCCACTGAATCCATGATGGTTCTATCTTTACCATAGTTCTACTTCTATTTGCATTTCTTTATATTTTGTGATTTCTTCCAGTTGTTTTCCTTCTACTCTGCTGTTACCAGTATTGTCCACTACGCAGACTTTTTTTTCCTGATCAACAATGGTTAGCTTTGAGGTGGCATGTAGCAGGTATTTGTTTGTTTGAATTCCAAAATCTCAGAGAACGTTAACTTCTTTTCTATTACTTTGTCTATTTTGTGGTCCACTAGTTCCAGCTTACTGATTTTCCTTGTTTTTAGATGACATTTCTTTGGTCCTCTTATTCTTCAGCTTCTTTTCTTTCATCTGTTGTAGCTTTCTTGCATCTTATTTCCCAACCTCATCTTCCAATTTGGTTATATGCTGTTTTGCTATGTCCCACACTCCATCTCTTCTTATTTCTGAACTTCTTCTGGCAAGTAGTTCTACTTCTATGCCTTGGTAGACCTTTGCCATTCTTCTAATGCTGCTTCTTTGAATAATTTATTTCATATTATAATAAATCAATAATAATAATAATAATAATAATAATAATAATAATAATAATAATAATTTATTAGATTTGTATGCCGCCCCTCTCCAAAGACTCTGCTAGACTCTGTTCTGTTATTTTTGATTCTGGATGTTTTTCTTTTCAGAACTGGTGCATTCTTTTCAGATAGCCTGGACTTGATTTGTCATGACTGGTCATTATTTCTTTGTTTTCAATCTTTGTATGTAAAGAAATAAATGCTTTTCCTTCCAGTAGTCTTGCAGCTGTTGGCCCTGGTTGCTCAATCAACAGTCCTGAGTCTTGTCATCTAAATGTGAACAAATGTCCCCAAACTCCAACACCTAGTGTGGTCCTTGTTTACCTGGATAACACCCAATTCAGCGTTGGTTTTCCAGATTATATCTCATGATATTGTTTATGAGCTCAAGCTTGGCACATATTCTTTGGCACATGTACTTTATGAATTTTATAAACCAAATGTATTGATTTTGCAACTGAAGATGGGCAAAGGTTCAGTAGCAAAATCAGTTCATTATGTAGTTACCATGCTTCTGCATGAAATACTTTTAATGAGAAACGTATAAGCAAAATACTCTTAAGATATAACAGGGTTCAGTCAAGAAAGTGTTCTTTCACTAATTAGGAAGGAATGTGTGTGTCTCATTTCTCAAGCTTTCTCCTATATTTTTCTCCAACAAAATAAAATAAACCCCAAACACAAACAAAATTATAATTACTTCCTGCACCAATTTGGGCTGTATCATTTTGTATGCCTAAATATGAAGTGACTCAAGGCTTTGATTGGTGCTACAATCTGAAGCCTTGGCTATAACTTGTATAAACTTTATATCATAAAAATAACCCAATATACTTGATTTAGAATGCTTTAGCTTTAATTAATGCTTTAGCTTTCATTATTGCTGATTAATTAAAAGATTTATACATACATCTATCTTAAACTAAACTCCGGATGCTAATTTCACCTATGCCAAAACCTATGCTGAGCATTAATTTATAGCTTTATCCATTCTCTCCATTTATTGATTTTAATATGATCTCTTTTGAAAGTATGCATTGTTTTAAATAAAAAAATAAGAGGGAAAATCCATAGGTATGATATAACCTGTTTGCCTAGAAAATAGGGACTTTGTGTAGTTGTAGTCACCATCTTTCTTATTTTATGATGTAAACTTTACTAAGATAATGTCTGTTACTTAATTTGTGACATAACTTCTCTATCCACCTGGTTCATCAGAACACAATTAAAAGATCCCTTTACATCCCAAGCTGCTGTAAAGCTATTCAGTCTAGTTCTTTGATTTCCAGAATATCTGTAGAATGTAGCTTACATTTTTGGTAAAGTATACTATTCATACTATACTACTTACATACACATCAGATAAATACAAATACACACACACACAATTCAAATGGGAGATGATTTAAATTCCTCTCATTATACGTACAATGACCATATGTCCTTTATTTTAGAAGCCTGCCCTTTAGATTTTTTTTTCAAAAGCTCATTTTTGTCTTTTATTTTGGACGTTTAAGTTTTGCCATACAAATGGTACCACTTAATGCACTTTCACATTCATGTGAAAAACAAAGAATTTGAATTGGGTTTTTAAAATAAATTTACATATATTGTTTAATTTTAGATATTTTTTTTACCGCAATGGGTGTTTTTTCTAAGTTGATTTTGTGTTTGAACTTCCCTTTGTTAAATTATAATAATAAGCACTTTTTAAAAATTAAAAGCTTGGTCTTCTCACCGAAGCATTTGAATAGAATGAAGTGACTATGTCTCGGAAGTTTAACTTGTTGTCAGGTTTTTGTTTTTAACATTTATGATTTTAATACTGTTAATATGGCTTTTATGTTGTTTTATTACTGTTATTGTTTTAATTTTTGATTAGGTGTTAGCCAGTGTTTGGTGTCAAATAGGCATCTATATAATTGTTTTAAATGAATAAATATATGAATGAATGAATGAATAAATAAATAAATAAACAAATAAACAAACAAACAAACAAACAAACAAACAAATAAATAAATAAATAAATATCATGTCCTTCTTTCAGATTTGCTGCTTTTCCAGGTGTGTCCTTCAGGTGTATCCTTTAGAAAATATGTTCACTGTAATTATATATATTTTATATTGCATTTTGTACGCTATAATTCTTTCTTAATGGCATAGCTCTGTTAAAAAGTGCTATTGCTAACATGATGTAAGCCGCCCTGAGTCTAAGGAGAAGGGCAGCATAAAAATCAAATAAATAAATAAGTAAGTAAGTAAGTAAGTAAGTAAGTAAGTAAGTAAGTAAGTAAGTAAATAAATAAATAAATAAATAAATAAAACAAACAAACAAACAAACAAATCAGTGCTTCTCAATTATTTTCTATTAGCCCCCCCCCAAGAAAAAGTAAATATTTTGCGCGGTCCCCCCAACTTTCCAGGATGATTGTTTGCAATATTCAGGATGTTTTTACTGAAAATGCTCAAGCAGCTTATCAGTGTGATTGGAGCATAATGGGTTTAAGTGATGCCTTAATTTATTTGGTTTCATGCTGTCCACTGCTGCAGTAAACATACCGGTCTTTCCTTCTCTATCATCGTAGTCACAGTGAAGCCAAGCGCTACAAAATGCAGGTGAGGCATTAGACTGTGCAAGCAGGGCAGGAGGAAGGGAAGAAAATTTATGGAATACTGACTGGGGACAATTGGGGGGGGGAAGCTGGGGGAAAGGATCAAGAGCTGCCAGTGTCCTGTAAGATGCACGTCTCACGGCCATCCCATATTCTGCCCCACTTGTCACCCACAAATTGCACCCCACTGCAAGACATGCATCTTACCAGAGACTGGCAGCTCCAGGCAGAGAAAGAAACTGCCACCTCCTGCCTCCATGCATCAAGGAGGCCAAACATCACTGGGAAGAGCACTGGAGGCATCGGAGGTGACTGCCAGCAATGCCCTCAGTGATCAAAGATGTGAATGGGGAGACTCTAACCCCCCCACCCCCCGAAGCCTCCATTTACTTGTGTGAACCATTGGCCTTTCTCCCTGTCTCTCCCAGCCAACGTTGCTCATTAGTAAAATACTATACAACATTACAAAATGTTACAAAAGTCAAATATTAATCAATGAAAACAGTAAAATCCCTTATAAAACAATGAAATCCCATTATAAAACCATAACCAACTATCCAATCAAACACCCATTCATATCAATCAATCACAATTCGGCCATGAGTAGATGTTGCATTCACAGCCTGCAGGCCTGCCGGCAGAGTCAGGTCTTCATTACCTTTGGGAAGGCCAGTAGGGTGGGAATAGTATGGATATCAGGAGGCAGTTGGTTCCACAGGACCAGGGTAGCCACAGAGAAGGCCCTCCCCCATGGTCCCGCCAACCTGCATTGCTTAGTTGACGGGACCCAGAGGAGGCCAACTCTGTGTGATCTAATTGGTCTCTGGGAGGTATGCAGCAGGAGACTGTCTCATAGATAGTCTGGTTCTAAGACATATAGGGCTTTATAGGTGATAACCAACACCTTGAATTGTGACTGGAGACTAAGGAGCAATGGTGTTATATGGGTGTACCTAAGTACACCCATGATAGCTCACGTGGCTGCATTCTGGACTAACTGCAGTCTCCGAACACTCTTCAAGGATAGCCCCATGTAGAGTGAGTTGCAATAATCAAGATGGGAGGTGATGAGGGTCTGAGTGACCATGCGCAGAGCTTCCTGGTCTAAATAAGCCCACAACTGGTATACCAGGTGAACCTGGGCAAAGGTCACCCTGGCCACAGCTGAGAGATGGTGATCAAGGGTCAACTGTGGGTCCAGGAGGATGCCCAATTTCGGACCCTTTCTGAAGGGGTTAAAGTTCCTTCCCCCTAGAACAATGGACTGATAGATGGAATGATCCTTCGCAGGAAATTCCCAGAGCCACTCGGTCTTGTTGGGCTTGAGCTTGAGCCTGTTGGCTCCCATCCAGACCCTTACAGCTTTCAGCTTTCAGGCACCGGCACATCACATCAACCACTTGGTTGAATTGGCATCATTATTGAATGAAATAGATATAAAAATAAGATAAAATACTACAGAACAGCAGCAATGTAACATGCTCTTTAGTACTTCTGAATTCTGAAATCTGGAAGAAAGTTGTTTCTAGTAGAAATCTAGGAGAAATATTGACTGCGGTAACTATAGCAGCAACTAATGTGAATAAAGAAACCATTTTAACTTTGCTAAATCTTTTAGAAACCGTGATTTATTTAACTTTTTAATACATAATTATGATTTCATTTCTTAATTAAAATGAAAAAAGATATAATAGGATCATTTTAAACTTAATTTTTGACATAGTGGGTCTTGGAACAAAATCACTTCTTTATTTTTGTTAATAGATATTCTTGATACATTTAAAAGGGAACATATGCCTGAATTCCCATGGAGGACTGCTGAAGACGCCCCAGAAATGGGATAATGTTTTAAAAATCTGCAGGGAAGATTCATAGGAGAAAAACTATCCCAGTGGGGAAGTGGTAGCTCTACTGGGTGGATGACCCTGCCTTATATTTTATTTACCATTTTTGCAACTCAAGGGTCTAGAATTGCAAAGTATAACTGCAGAAATCCTAAAAGGAATAACATTATACAGAGTATAATTGCATTTTAATCAACTTCTATTAGTTTTATTCACTCACAGAAAGATACTAAATCCATTTGTGGTTCATTGATTTAAGCACTCTTGTTTTAGTTTTATATTTATATTCTCTTAAGAGTTTTTTATTGTATTGGGTAAAGCACACAGAAATACTTTTTTATTTAATTAATCAGAAATAAACCGGGACCTGGAGGAAGGAAGGGCATACTGAGTTTAGAAATCATATTCTAGATGCTCTTAGTCCATGATGGGTGGCATAACTAAAAGATGCACACTGTAGTGAACAATGTCTACAGCATTCCATCTACTGTATATATGTTGGGGTGTACATGTGTTGCTGTGTATGGGAAATATGAAGAGCTTTAGTAGCAAGTGTACTATCTTATAATAGTACAAACAATTATGTGTCTACACAGAAGTATATTAGCAGGATTTATTTCTAGATATGTAAACATCACATTGCTCCCTGACTCTTAACTGAGTTTGTATAAGAGAAATGTAATATAGTGTAAACTCTAATATAATAACAATGCAATTCAATGCATGCATTGCATTGCGATGCATTGCGATGCATTGCGATGCAGTGCGATGCAGTGCGATGCAGTGCGATGCAGTGCGATGCAACACAAAAAAGTTTATCGCTTTAATTCTGAGATATTTTGGTAGAGTTGTACAAGTATAATAATAGAAATGTCCATGTTGTTCTCCACTGTCCATCAATTTAGCATTTAGACTTAGACATATATATACCACCTCATAGTGCTTTTACAGCCCCCTCTAAATGGTTTACAGAACCAGCATATTGCCCCCAACAATCTGGGTCCTTGTTTTACCCACCTTGGAAGGATGGAAGGCTGAGTTAACCTTGAGCCGATGGTGAGATCTGAACTGTTGAAATACAGCTAGAAGTTAGCTGAAGTAGCCTGCAGTGCTTCACTCTAACTACTGCACCACCCCAGCTCCTAATTGCCCTTAGGACAATGGACAACATAATTATCTGAAATACTTTTTCTAACTCAGGGTTTATTGATTTTCTTTTTCAAGGTGTAGTTGCTTTAGTGACAGAAAAATGGCCAGTCCCCTTCATCAAAATAACAAATTTCATTATATAGAGCGCTGGTGAGACCACATTTGGAGTACTGTGTTCAGTTCTGGAGACCTCACCTACAAAAAGATATTGACAAAATTGAACGGGTCCAAAGACAGGCTACAAGAATGGTGGAAGGTCTTAAGCATAAACCGTATCAGGAAAGACTTAATGAACTCAATCTGTATAGTCTGGAGGACAGAAGGAAAAGGGGGGACATGATCGAAACATTTAAATATGTTAAAGGGTTAAATAAGGTTCAGTAGGGAAGTGTTTTTAATAGGAAAGTGAACACAAGAACAAGGGGACACAATCTGAAGTTAGTTGGGGGAAAGATCAAAGGCAACATGAGAAAATATTATTTTACTGAAAGAGTAGTAGATCCTTGGAACAAACTTCCAGCAGACATGGTTGGTAAATCCACAGTAACTGAATTTAAACATGCCTGGGATAAACATATATCCATTGTAAGATAAAATACAGGAAATAGTATAAGGGCAGACTAGATGGACCATGAGGTCTTTTTCTGCCGTCAGTCTTCTATGTTTCTATGTTTCTATCTTCTCTTAATTGTGGGGATGCAAAGGTCTTTAAGTGTTCAAAATGTTAAGTAGTCCGTGTGTTCATGTGAACTGGTGATAATGGTGATGGTGGTAGTTTTACCCTACATAATCTGGCAGTGCTTCTCACATGTCTTTCCTGATGATCTGAAGGTGGCACTCCATTAAGTTCCACATAATATAGTATCTTGTAGAAGAGAATTGGTCCTACAAGCAAGGTACTTTGGATGAGAATCATAAAGGAGTAAGCTGTTGTTTAAGTTCAACTTTGGGGCTTATTATTGTAATTTGTTGCAATAAATTGCAAGCATGTAGTTACTGTTTTGCTGGTACTAGGAGTGAGCCTCCAGTCAATGAAAAAGGACAAATAGCAATTTATTAAATAGCAATAGCACTTATATATATTATTTCATAATGTTTTTACAGCCCTCTCTAAGCAGTTTACAGAGTCAATCTGGATCCTCATTTTACCCACTTTGGAAGGATGAAGGTTGAGTCAACGTTGAGTTTGGTGAGATTTGGACTGCCAAATTGCAGGCAGCCAGCAGGCAGCAGAAGTAGCTTGAAGTACTGAACTCTAACTACTGTGCCACCACTGCTCTTGATTTTCGGACTCCAATTTTAAAAGAAAAAAGAACCTTGAACAATGGGAAGGCAAAATGTATTTGTTTCATTCATTCAGAGTATAAAGCCTCCCATCTCAAATGCATGCCTGGGTAGCTTACAATTAAAGCACAGCCCCAAACCAAAGTGCTACATTAAAATATATGAAAACATATGAAATTGTGTTAAAGGCCATATCTAGAAAAAAATTAAAACCACTCAATGCAATATAATACACAACAGAAAGTTACAAAGATATTATAGAGGAATTTAAATTAAAGGATACATGGAGGGAAAGACACAGGGATGAATGTAAATATACTTATTATTCACACCCACACGACTCATGGTCCAGATTGGACATGATATGGACAAATATAGAATTACAACAAGAGATAATATCAGCAGAAATAGAACCTAACCTTTGGGCAGACCACAATCCAGTAAGTATTATAATTAGAGGAAACCAAACCAAAAAAAATAGATGGACAATGAATACAAAAATTATACAAGAAAACAAATACAAAGAATTTTCAAAAAAAGAATTAGATATCTTTCTAGAAAAAAACTGGAATGAAGACACAACCATACAAAATATATGGGACACAACCAAAGCATATATAAGGGGGATAACCATTGCATACACTAGTAAAAAAAATAAGGATAAAAATAAGGAGATGAGAGAAAATCAAAAAGAATTAGAACAAATAGAAGCCGAATGGATAAAAGATCCAAAAAAAATCGAACTAAAAGAAAAAAGAGATGTAATTAAACACAAGATTAACTTGATAGCACATGAAGAAATAGCCCAAAAAATCAAAAGTGTAAAACAAAACTACTTCGAACATGCGAACAAACCGGGAAGGTGGCTTGCCTATAAAATTAAAAAACAGAAAGAGAAGAAATATATCCAACAACTGGAAGATGAAAAGGGAAAAAAACAAATTGATATAGAAGAAAAGAAAAGAAAAAGATAATACAAAACTATTTTGAACAGCTATATAGGAAAGATGATATAAAAGAGGAAGAAATAGATCAATATTTGAACGAGATTGAACTACCCCAAATATCGGAGACTAACATTGATAGAATGGATAAAACCATAACTATGACAGAATTAGAGCTAGCAATTAAAAAACAAAACAATAACAAAACCCCAGGAGTAGATGGAATACCAGCCGAACATTACAAAGAAATTTACGAACCAGTCAAAAAATTATTATTACAGATGTTGAATGAGGTGTTAGATAAAGGAGCAATGCCTGAATCCTGGAAGGAAGGGTTAATAACACTAATACCAAAAGATTTGGAACAAAGATATTTAATAAAACAATGCAGACCAATTGCATTACTAAACTCAGATTACAAAATCTTTACAACAATATTAGCAGAAAGGTTTAAAGGGATAATTAACGAAATTATACATCCGGACCAGAACGGCTTTTTACCAAACAGAAATATAAAAAATAATTTGAGAAACATTATAAATATTTTAGAATACTATGAGGTAAACCCAGGAAAGAATTTGGCACTAATATTTTTAGATGCGGAAAAAGCATTCGATAATTTGAATTGGAACTTCTTTATTAAACAACTGACCAAAATGAAATTTAAAGAAAAATTTATAAAAGCAATCAAGACGATATACTCTACACAATCGGCAAAAGTTATAATAAACGACCAATTAACGCAAAATATAAAAATAGAAAAGGGAGTACGGCAAGGATGCCCCCTTTCCCCATTAATATTTATTTTGGCCATAGAAATCTTATTAAATCAGATAAGGTTAAATAAAAATGTTAAAGGATTAAATTTGAAAGGACAAGAATACAAAATTCAGGCATTTGCCGATGATCTAGTATTCAATATAGAAGATCCAATTGAATCAGGGGAAGTTTTATTAAAGGAGATTACTGAATTCGGAAAAGTAGCAGGATTTAAAATTAATAAACAAAAAACCAAAATATTGACAAAAAATTTAATAAATACAGAGAAGAAAATATTAGAAGACAGATTAGGCCTACAGATAGTAAAAACAGTTAAGTATTTGGGAATAAAATTAACAGCAAAAGCGATCACAATAAAGGAAGATAATTATATGGTTTTAATAAAAGAGATAAAAAAGAAATTAGAAAAATGGAACAAATTGCCTATCTCGCTCATAGGTAGAATCTCAACAATAAAAATGTCCATCTTACCCAAGATTCTATATCTATTTAGGACGATTCCAATTATATTAAGAAAAGACTTTTTTCAAAAATTAAATAGAATGATTACAAAATTCGTCTGGGCCGGAAAAAAACCTAGAATTAGAATACAATATCTGCAAGATAATATCAAACAAGGAGGATTTGCACTACCAGATTTCGAATTATATTATAATGCAGCAATTATGGATTGGTTGAAAGATTGGTTTAAATTGGAAAATAAAAGACTACTAATACTGGAAGGACACGATATGAGAATAGGGTGGCATGCTATCCTGTGGGAAAATAAAGAACAAACACATAGTTACTTCAAACAACATATAATAAGAAACTCGTTATATACAACTTGGAAAAAAATCAAAAAAATGTACTATCACCAAACTCCCAAATGGTACTCGAGCTTAGAGGCGACGGTATACCCAAACTCAAGAGAACTAAACAAAATGCTAAATTATTATCAAACATTAGAAAAAAATGGGGAATTAAAAACTAGGGAACAATTAGAAGAAATTGGAATCAAAATCGACTGGTGGGCGTATAACGTAATCAAATCAAAATATCAAGAAGGGAAAAAGAAGGAAATACAAATAAAAGAGATAGAATTAGATAAGATAATTTTAGGCCAGGAAAAAAAATGATTTCCAAAATATATAGATATATGCTACACTACAAAATGGAGGAACACATCGTTAAAAATAGTATACATAGTTGGGGCAAAAATTTTGGTTATAGCATAAATTTAGATAAGTGGGAATCAATCTGGACCAAAAACTATAAGGTAACAAAATCTACAGCTTATAAGGAAAACATATACAAAATGTATTATAGGTGGCACCTTCCACCAGCAACATTAGCCAAAATGTATAAAGGAACAAGTCCAAAATGTTGGAGGTGTAAAAAAATGGGGACATACTACCACATTTGGTGGACCTGCTCAAAAATGAAAAAATTCTGGAACAAAATGCAGAATTGGATAGAAGAGATTTTACAAATGAAGATAAATAAAAAACCTGAAGCCTTTCTCCTGGGAATTATAGATCAAAAAATTGAAAAAAACAAACACTACTTATTAATTCATATATTGACAGCAATTAGAATAACGATAGCTCAAAATTGGAAGCAACCTGAACCACCTGAAGACGATTTGATAATTAAAAAAATATTAGACTGTGCTGAATTTGATGCACTAACAATTAAATTAAAAAATAAAGAGGATTCCGAACACGATAAAACCTGGATACATCTTTATAACTGGTTTAAGAAAAGAAATAAAATTCAAAAGAAAAAATCAAATTAACAATACTTTATATCCTTTTCATTACATAGAAAAAAAAAAATACAAAAGACATATATACAAAAAACCTTTTTATAAATAAAGATCTGTATGATATTAAAGAAATTGAATATGAATAAAAGAAGGCGGATAAGAAAGAATTAAATGATTTAAAGAACAGTGACAACCTACAAGAGAAAATGGTATACGCTGAGGACACAACATGCTTCACCAGAAAATAATTTAAAATCAAAAATCATTCAAAACTTACCTCCTGAAGGGAATATAAGTACAAATATTATAAAATATACTAAGTGAATAGTTATTGTTATTAATGTACTTAAATAAGCAATTACAGTGGTCCCTCGAGTTTCGCGATCTCGATCTTCGCGAAACGCTATATCGCGATTTTTCAGCAATTGTGACCATCTCGATCTTCGCGAACGCTATATCGCGATTTTTCCCACCCGATGAGGTCACTCTCTTCCTTCCTTTCTCATCTTTCTTTCTCTCTCTCTTTCTCTATGTTGCTTCTTCCTCTCTCACACTCTCTTCCTCCCTCTCTCATCTCTCTTTCCTTCTCTCTCTTTCTCTCCCCTCTTGCTCTCGAGTGGCCGCCTAGCAGCTGATCTGCTCGGCAGCGCAGCAGCAGCGAGGAGCCGAAGATCTTCGGCTCCTTGCTGGTGCTGCGCTGCCGAGCAGATCAGCTGCTAGGCGGCTGAAGGAACCTTCCCTGGGTCTTCCCCGCCGCCTCGGATCCCGCTGATGCCCGCCTGCCATTTGCCGCTTGCCCCGTTCGCCCGCCGCTCGCCTCGTTCGCCCGACGCTCGCCTCGTTCGCCCGCCGCTCGCCTCGTACGCCCGCCGCTCGCCTCGTTCGCCCGACGCTCCCCTCGTTCGCCCGCCGCTCCCCTCGTTCCCCCGCATCGTTCGCTCGCCTCGTTCACCCGCCTCGTTCGCCCGCCCCGTTCACCCGCCCCGTTCACCCGCCTCGTTCGCCGGCCTCGTTCCCCCACCTCATTCGCTCGCATCGTTCCCCCGCCTCGTTCGCTCGCCCCGTTTGCTCGCCCCGTTCCCCCGCCTCGTTCACTCGCCCCGTTCACCCGCCTCGTTTCCCCGCCTCGTTCGCTCGCCTCATTCCCCCGCCTCGTTCCCCGCCTCGTTCGCCCGCTTCGTTCCCCCGCCTCGTTCCCCCGCCTCGTTCGCTCGCCTGGTTCGCTCGCCCCGTTCCCCCGCCTCATTTCCCCGCCTCATTCACCCGCCTCGTTCCCCCGCCGCGTTCCCCCACCTCGTTTCCCCGCCTCGTTCCCCCGCCTCGTTCGCCCGCTTCGTTCCCCCGCCTCGTTCGCTCGCCCCGTTCCCCCGCCTCGTTCCCCCGCCTCGTTCGCTCGCCCCGTTCACCCGCCTCGTTTCCCCGCCTCGTTCGCTCGCCTCGTTCGCTCGCCCCGTTCCCTCGCCTGGTTCGCTCGCCCCGTTCACCCGCGTCATTTCCCCGCCTCGTTCACCCGCCCCGTTCCCCCGCCCCGTTCCCCCGCCTCGTTCGCCCGCTTCGTTCCCCCGCCTCGTTCGCTCGCCCCGTTCCCCCGCCTCGTTCCCCCGCCTCGTTTCCCCGCCTCGTTCGCTCACCTCGTTCACTCGCCCCGTTCCCCCGCCTCGTTCACCCGCCTCGTTCACTCGCCCCATTCACCCGCCTCGTTTCCCCGCCTCGTTCGCTCGCCTCATTCCCCCGCCTCGTTCCCCCGCCTCGTTCGCTCGCCCCGTTCACCTGCCGCTGTCGGGACACCCACCACCGCAGCACTTTGAATCCCGCCGCTTCTGCTGGATACGTGCGATGGGGGGGCGAGCTGCCACAGCCCTGGCTTCCGCGCCGCTGGTCCCACCCACTGCCCGCCAAAGACGCCCAGCGAGAAAGAGGCCTCCGAGCCGGACTTGTTGCTTCTGCCTGCCAAGAGAGCCGGGCGTAGGCAGCAGCCGAGAAAAGTCGGCGCGGAGGTCTCTTTCTCGCTGGGCGTCTTTGGCTGAGGCTGCTTTCTTTTTTCCGGGGGGGGAGGGAGAGAGAGCTTCTCCCCGCCACCTCTCCTCCGCCGGAGCTCTGCCGCGTGCGTCCCTTCGCAGCCCCCTCGCTCCTTGTTCTGACAGCCCCCCCCCCACCGCAGCACTTTGAATCCCGCCGCTTCTGCTGGATACGGGCGTTTCACTTTCCCTCCCAGGCAAAAAGGTGCCGGCATTCTGGGATGATGGGGCCGGACTTCCCAGGCGGAAGGCGTGCCCCTCTCCCCGGCATCTTTTTGCCTGAGAGGGAAGGTGAAATGCCCCGCGTAGCAGCTGCTACGAGCGGCGTTTCACTTTCCCTCCCAGGCAAAAAGATCCGGCCCCATCATCCCAGAATGCCGGCATCTTTTTGCCTGGGAGGGAAGGTGAAATGCCACTCGTAGCAGCTGCTACGAGCGGCGTTTCACTTTCCCTCCCAGGCAAAAAGGTGCCGGCATTCTGGGATGATGGGGCCGGACTTCCCAGGCGGAAGGCGTGCCCCTCTCCCCGGCATCTTTTTGCCTGGGAGGGAAGGTGAAATGCCCCGCGTAGCAGCTGCTACGAGCGGTGTTTCACTTTCCCTCCCAGGCAAAAAGGTGCCGGCATTCTGGGATGATGGGGCCGGACTTCCCAGGCGGAAGGCGTGCCCCTCTCCCCGGCATCTTTTTGCCTGGGAGGGAAGGTGAAATGCCCCGCGTAGCAGCTGCTATGAGCGGCGTTTCACTTTCCCTCCCAGGCAAAAAGATTCCAGCATTCTGGGATGATGGGGCCGGACTTCCCAGGCGGAAGGCGTGCCCCTCTCCCCGGCATCTTTTTGCCTGGGAGGGAAGGTGAAATGCCCCGCGTAGCAGCTGCTACGAGCGGTGTTTCACTTTCCCTCCCAGGCAAAAAGGTGCCGGCATTCTGGGATGATGGGGCCGGACTTCCCAGGCAGAAGGCGTGCCCCTCTCCCCGGCATCTTTTTGCCTGGGAGGGAAGGTGAAATGCCCCGCGTAGCAGCTGCTATGAGCGGCGTTTCACTTTCCCTCCCAGGCAAAAAGATCCGGCCCCATCATCCCAGAATGCCGGCATCTTTTTGCCTAGGAGGGAAGGTGAAATGCCACTCGTAGCAGCTGCTACGAGCGGCGTTTCACTTTCCCTCCCAGGCAAAAAGATCCGGCCCCATCATCCCAGAATGCCGGCATCTTTTTGCCTGGGAGGGAAGGTGAAATGCCACTCGTAGCAGCTGCTACGAGCGGCGTTTCACTTTCCCTCCCAGGCAAAAAGATACCGGCATTCTGGGATGATGGGGCCGGACTTCCCAGGCGGAAGGCGTGCCCCTCTCCCCGGCATCTTTTTGCCTGAGAGGGAAGGTGAAATGCCCCGCGTAGCAGCTGCTACGAGCGGCGTTTCACTTTCCCTCCCAGGCAAAAAGATCCGGCCCCATCATCCCAGAATGCCGGCATCTTTTTGCCTGGGAGGGAAGGTGAAATGCCACTCGTAGCAGCTGCTACGAGCGGCGTTTCACTTTCCCTCCCAGGCAAAAAGGTGCCGGCATTCTGGGATGATGGGGCCGGACTTCCCAGGCGGAAGGCGTGCCCCTCTCCCCGGCATCTTTTTGCCTGGGAGGGAAGGTGAAATGCCCCGCGTAGCAGCTGCTACGAGCGGTGTTTCACTTTCCCTCCCAGGCAAAAAGATCCGGCCCCATCATCCCAGAATGCCGGCATCTTTTTGCCTGGGAGGGAAGGTGAAATGCCCCTCGTAGCAGCTGCTCCGCTTCTCAGCTGGGAAGCGGAGCTGGCAATGGCGGACGGCGCGCGCGAGCGCGGGGATACCCCAGCTCTGCTTCCCAGCTGAGAAGCGGAGCTAGGGTGTCCGCAAGCGCGCGCGCGCTTTCGGGACACCCCCATCTCTGCTTCTCAGCTGGGAAGCGGAGCTGGCAATGGCAGACGGCGCGCGCGAGCGCGGGGATACCCCAGCTCTGCTTCCCAGCTGAGAAGCGGAGCTAGGGTGTCCGCAAGCGTGCGCGCGCTTCGGGACACCCCCCCGCTCCGCTTCTCAGCTGGGAAGCGGAGCTGGCAATGGCGGGCGAAGGGCGGGTGGCGGTGGAAGTAAAAACACCATCTGCGCATGCGCAGATGGTGTTTTTACTTCCGCACCGCTACTTCGCGAAAAATCGATCATCGCGAGGGGTCCTGGAACGGAACCCTCGCGATGATCGAGGGATCACTGTAGATCTTTTTTTAAGAATATTTTCTTTTTGTTTGTTTGTTTGTTTGTTTGTCATGTTTGTTTGTTCGTTTATTTGTTATGTGTTGATTTAGCATTGTATTAATATAAAACATATTGTATGTAAATGTGTATATATTTGTAATAAAATCTTTATATATATATAAAAAAGAAAGTTACAGGGTAGGCAGCACTGAAGGTCTGATTTTTTGGCAATATTTTTGAGGAAGTCCAACAGATTTGTGTACCTAGGTTTATTTTTGTTGTCAGGCAAAACTATCAGGATCTGAGAAAGATGACAAGTTTGGGATTGGGCCCGAATATGCTGCAATGTCCTGCCTGTCAAAGGCTACTTCAGCTTCAACCACAACAAAACAAGAGCCCACAACAGATTCAAGCTTAATATTAACCGCTCCAAACTTGACTGTAAAAAATACGACTTTAGTAATCGGGTTGTCGAAGCATGGACTCTGTAATATCATCCCCTAACCCCCAACACTTTACCCTTAAACTATCCACAGTTGACCTCACCATGTTCCTAAGAGGTCAGTAAGGGGTGTACATAAGTGCACCAGAGTGCCTACTGTCCCCTGTCCTATAGTCTCTCCCATATCTCATATATCTTCTCTTCTATCCCTATATCTTTTTCTGCTATTCTCTCATAGTTATATTTTACTCCTTTATTTTCTCCTCTATTCTCCCTTTAATACATTCTACCTGATTATATTCTCTATAATCCTCATTGTGTATTATTGTGTATTGGACAAAACAAACAAATAATTAATAAAATAAATGAATGAATAAGGACAGATTGTTGGCATACTCACCTTATTAACCTTGTTCTAATTCCATTATTAAAACTGCCTTCCTTAACAGAACTGTATTGTGAGTAAGTAAGTGAGGCTTCAATGCTTTGGTTAAGATGAGATTTTAGAGGGCTTTATCTGGATACGAAAGGATTAAAGAAAGAAAACTTAGTTTAATCCTGGTCATATCCAAAAGACAGAGAGGTAGAAAGTGCACCCTCCATTTTGCTTGCTTCTTTCCCCAGGACACATTTTCACATTCTATTTTCTCTATGACACACTGTGCTTTGCCATATACTCAGGGGTGGGCAGGAGGCAGGATGAGGTGGTACACAGTTCCACCGGCGGAAATGAAGTTGCATGTGCAGCTCCAGTTGATCGGTGGCTGTCACTTCCTGGAGTACTGGTCTCGGTTCGGCTCTCCTTTTTTCCCCTGCTGCTGCTGCTGCTGTGGTTATGCTACTTGCTTTTTTCCTCTTTCCTCCTTCCTGGCCTCGGACAAGCTTCCCTCTCTCCTGTCCGGCTCCCCTCCAACCTCACACTGCCACCTCCCGCTTGAGGTGGAAGCAGAAGGTGTGGGTGGAAGCGGCACTGGCAGCATTTATGCTTCTGGCAGCACCCGTTCACCTAGCTACCCAGCCTGAGGTGGGAGGGTGACCCAGGAAGGAGAGCGCAGGAAACACGAAGCAAATTGTCACCCCAGCAAGCAACACTGGTAAGGTTGTAAATCGAGGACTTAACAGTTCACTTGAATGATGATGATCATTCAAGCCATTCCCACCTGATCACATGGCCGGCAAGCCACTCCTACCCAGTCACATAACCATTAAGCCACACCCACAAAATAAGCCACACCCACAGTGTGGCAGTAAAAATGTTGGCTGCCCATTACTGCCTATACTAATGCATTTTATAAAATACTTTAATTGAAAGACATGCAGATAAGATTCTACACAAGGATTTCTCCACCCACCGTGCTTCTGACCTTGCTATCAGTTTCAGTGGTATTCTAGATTTCTTCCCAAGGGAACTAAACTTATTGATATATTTTTTGCCAGCACATAATTTTTTCTTCTCTACTAAGTTATAATTTACAGTAGAACAGATATAAAACTCTTGGCATATTTTTCATTTAAACAGCAGCAACTCTCCCTAGGAGACTAAGCTTTATTCCCCCAGTTCTATTACCTGCTCACATCCAATATATTTTCAAACATTGCACAAGATCTCTTATTTATGCACATTTACATTTAAGCCTGCCATCTTTTGAAATAATTCTGAATGATGAATAATTCTAAATAATCAATATGCTGGTTAATAATCCTTAGGATTATCAGATACAACCACCAAATCATCTGCATAAAGATTAGGTAGATGTTGTTCCTACAGCCCCTTCAGAATGTGATTTAGTCTCAGCTTAGATGCTGAACATTCAGTAGTAAGTATGACCCAAAGAGAAGACGATGACCATCCTTGCTTTGATCTTTGACAGATAGGTACAGTGGAATTAAGCTGATTTAAGACATGAAGGCATTTCCTTCACAAACCTAATTTATGAAGTAGCAGTGAAACATGTTGTTAGTTGCAAAGTCATGCCCAACCCATTGTGACCCCATGGACAATGTTCCTCCAGGCCATCCCCCAGAGTCCATTTAAACTGACACTGACTGCTTCAATGGCTCCATCTAGCCATCTCATTCTCTGTTGTCCCCTTCTCCTTCTAGCAGTAAAACATTGTAACTTCCAAAGTGAAGATAGCAAGAGGTTTATTCTGTGACACAAAATATTTAACACAGTTCTCCATTGTGCATTTCCCTGATATAAACTCAACCTGATCAACAAAGGAAGTGACAGTGTGGTTGAGCCTCTTGACTAATAGAGCAATAATATAATTTAAAGATTCTGATTTAATAAAGAAGTCAATAGAAAAGAATTTGAAGTTTAGGCTGATTTAGAACAGAATATTTAGAACTCAGAATTGAATAGTAGAATATTTTGTGGTCTCTGAATTCGGTTATTTTCTTGATTGTTACCTAGTTGGTAATGAAATGTCTTCAAGAATACAACAAAGCTCAGAAACCTCCAAGGGCCATGCTGATCTCCTGTTTCTTAAAAAAACTGAAATTCCTGAGGTTTGCAATAGTGACAAATATATGCAGCTTGGATGTAAGATAAGGGTGAAGGTTTCCCCCAAATCCGCTGATGATGTTACTTCTCCTGGCAACGAAACATTTGTAAACAAGTAGCAATATTCACCCTTATCTATGAGGATTTCCAAGAATTTAGCTTTCTACTTTTACTCTTCTTCCTTTATACTTTTCATTAGTCTCTAGAACTGTGTAGGAGCGTAATCTCCTTCTCATACATCTGCCTCAATTCTTCTGGTTTATTTATAGCAATACAACATTCAATCAACTCCTCTAAGGTGCCTGCTATATCTTCCTGAACCAGTTCATCTTGCAATTCATTAGATAGACCCTCTTTAAACTGTCAACCACAAATTATTCCAGCCTACACCTCTCAAGTGAAATTAAATATCAGGTATATATGTCTGAACATTATGTTTACCTTGGAACAGTCTGGAAATTTCACAAGCCCTTATGATGAAATTTTCACAAAGAGCTCTCAATTTAATCAGATTTGCTGTGGTCTGGATCCAAAAAATGCCTTGGTCTAAAATCTTGAATCCATTTTACTTTCAAAGTAAAAGGAATAAAGATTACCAGAATTAATGACAATATTTATAAATCAACATTTAAGGAACAAGCTTTTTTTAAAGCTGATTAATGTTTTATTTAGAAAAACTTAAAGTGCAAGACTTTCAATAAACACTTTGGCTTTCATATGTGAGTATAATTATATATGAATATATGCAATTCAGAACTATTTGTTTTTTCTTTTCTTTATCCTAGTATTTCAGTGAATTAAGGTATTTTTTCTGAAAAGCTGGGTCAAACTGTACCTGCATATTGTTTACATAAGAGTTATCACACAGTTCTCTATAACCTTCTCCATAGCATCTCACCCTACTATCCATGAATCTCTCAACATACATCATGCAAGATTTAGATGTGTGAATTCCATCTTTCACCCCATAATATCCCCCAAAAGTAGGATTAGAAGATCTTTCTTCTTTTGAAAAGCTTCTACCTTCTTCTGTCAGTTTCACCCTATTTCTTTACCATTTCCTATTCCTTTACTTCCATTTTTCTGTTACTCTTTATTGATTGACACAGCACCCTCTATTACTCTGTTACTGTTCTTTGAGGTGTTTCTCACATCTTGTCCTCACATCTCTCTGGTTTTATCCATGCTGCTTTCACAAGCTCTTTAACAGGTATCTCTCCTGCAGCTTCTAGCCACAAATTCTAGCTTTTAGCCACAAAAAGAGGGCCTTGAAAATATTTACTGACACTCCAATCCTGGACTTAAATTGTTTCAACTCTTACTCTTAATATGACACTATAGAGCATTGCACACCAAGACAACTAGACACAAGAACAGATTTTATTTTCTGAATGCCATCACTTTGCTAAACCAATAATCCCCTCACCACTGTCAAACTATTCACTAAGGCTGCATTACTATTACTATTCTTCTTCTCATCGTTCCTATCAGCCATCACTTCCCACTTATGACTGTATGACTGTAACCTGTTCCTTGTATCCTTACAATTTACATTAATATCGATTGTTTTCTGACTGCTTATTTGTACCCTATGACAATCATTAAGTGTTGTACTCATGATTCTTGACAAATGTATCTTTTATTTTATGTACACTGAGAGCATATGCACCAAAGACAAATTCCTTGTGTGTGTCCAATCACACTTGGCCAATAAAGAATTCTATTCTATTCTAAAACATTTTACTTAGTAATAATGCCTTCACCAACTATCCTAGAAAATACCATCAATACAACTTACCATCTTCCACAACCTCCATAATTTCCTGAGGGCAGCAGCAACAGCAGTATTTCAACGTAACTCTGGTAAAAAGTCAGATTGTTTTGTTCTCTTTTCTTTCTCTCATCATCACTGACTTCAAAAATGCTAGTTCTCCTTCATTGACAAAAGTACTTTAGCAATATGTTAAAAGAGAAGGAACTAGAAGAAGCAGAATAGAGATAGTTTGAAGTTTAGGGCCAAGTAAGGAGACATGAGACACAGCCACACAGGTCATTTGATTTATCCGACTCATGTCAAAACATTGGAAGCTCACTCTGTGTCATCTTTTGAAGTTTTCACTCAATGCAACATATTTCTCATGTAGTATTCTTTTACACATTCACTTCATATTCATTCATCATTCAGAGGATAATCAGAACTGCAGAAAAAAACAATTGCTGCCAACCTGCCTTCCATTGACAACCTGTATGTTGCATGGGTCAAAAAGAGGGCTGTGAAAATATTTACTGACCCCTCGCATCCTGGACATAAACTGTTTCAACTCCTACCCTCAAAACATCGCTCCAGAGCACTGCACACCAAGACAACTAGACACAAGAACAGTTTTTCCCCGAACGCCATCACTCTACTAAAAAAATAATTCCCTCAACACTGTCAAAGTTTTTACTAAGTCTGCACTTCTATTTCTACTAGTTTTTCTCATCATTCCTATCACCTATTTCCTCCCACTCAGGACTGTATGACTAACTTTTTGCTTATATCCTAAGATTTTTAATAATACTGATTGTTTCTTCATTGCTTCATTGATTGTTTCTTCATTGACTCCTATGACAATCATTAAGTGCTGTGCCACATGTTTCTTGACAAATCTATATTTTCTTTTATGTACACTGAGAGCATGTGCACCAAGACCAATTCCTTGTGTGTCCAATCACACATGGCCAATAAAGAATTCTATTCTATTCTATTCTGTTCTGTTCTGTTCTATTCTATTCATTCATTCAAGATTGTGTCCAAATCATCCTATATTACAACCATTCTTAAGTAACCCATCCCCACTGCATTCACTAAACATTCATTTCCATGTAATTCTCTTCTACTCAGTTTTTGCTTCTTTCAAACATTAATTCCTATACAGTACTTTTCAACTATCATTTCTTCATCTTGAAATTTTTCCAACATTTTCCTATCTTCAGTAAAGGTGCACACACTCACCTGTCTGTTCTAATTTTTCAACATTTATGTATCACTTGCAATTGTTTGCTTCATTCTTCCTGTCAAACATAACTACTTTGTCTTTTAAAAAAAATATTTTTAGAAATATACTTTCTCTATTGCAGCATGTCTAATATTTGCTTCGAATAATTCAAGTTGTCTGCCAGCAATCTAGCCTTTTATCTGTAATAAAGTATACACAGGTTCCAATCTTGACTCGATGTACTTCTTGCGTCACCACAAACATAAATTTACCCCCAAATAAATTAAGCTATCAATAGGACAGCCCATAAATTTACCTTATTCCCTGCTTAAATTTGAATTGTTAACTAAACATTCAGTTTATTCTTTTGCATGCCTTCCTTCCATCATATATTATTTCTATTACTTTCAACAACCAACAATCAGTACTGTGCAAAATGTTCCATAATTCAAGCAATCCAGTTTATCATATGCTTTTTCTAAAATCAACTGGCAAACAGTACACTTTCTCATAATTTGTATATTACTCAGGGACTTGCTGAAGAGGAAAAATATGGTCTGCACACATTGCTCCCAGCATGATGCTGTACCACATTTTTTAAATTTTGCTCATTGCCACCTCTTGCACCCTTTCATCAGAATTCTGCCAAAAAAATTTCCAGGCACACTGAGTAAATTAAATCATCCGTGAAGTTTCTGCATTTACTTTATTTATTTATTTTAATGTTAGGAAGAAATTATGGCATCCTTAATTTTTGGTTGTTTATGTGTTGTTTTTATTTTATTTTATTCTGTTAGCTGCCCTTAGTCACGTGGCAAGTGGGTAGTCATATAAATTAATGTCAAGCTTTCATCATTCTTATTGAAATAAATCATACTTTTATACTAATTAATTGATGATATTTACATGGCAATAAATGTATTGTTAAACCATGTTTTCAGAACAAACAGACTGTTGAATCAGTTATTCACCAAACACTCTTATACGTTTTTGGGTCTCTGAGTGACTCACTATTTTTTGCTCTCGCTATCTCGGCTCATTCATAATATCTTTCATTAAATTACATTAATTCAAAATGTGGTATAATCTTTGTTTTTACATTATCACCATTCACTGAGGTGTAAGATGCAGCTATCATTATCGTATGACTTTCATAGAAACCTATAATAACCTAGATTTTATCTACTGATATTTTTTTCTGTAAAAATCTATATTTACATTTTATATTCCCAGATGCAGTCCAATTTGGCATTTCGAATTTCACCAGACTAAAGTCTTCCATTCCTCTGAGGTGGGTAAAATGAGGACCAAGATTGTTGTGGGCAATATCTCCAGAATATCTCCGAGACCGCCTTCTGCTGCATGAATCCCAGCGACCGATTAGGTCCCACAGAGTGGGCCTTCTCCGGGTCCTGTCAACTAAACAATGTCAGTTGGCGGGCCCCAGAGGAAGAGCCTTCTCTGTGGCGGCCCCAACTCTCTGGAACCAGCTCCCCCCAGAGATTAGAACTGCCCCTACCCTCCTTGCCTTTCGTAAACTCCTCAAAACCCACCTTTGTCATCAGGCATGGGGGAACTGAGATATTTCCCCCGGGCCTATACAATTTATGTATGGTATGTTTGTATGTACGTTTGCTTAATAATGGTTTTTTAAAAATATTTTTAATTGTAAATTATTAGATTTGTCATGAACTGTTTTATTGTGTTGTGAGCCGCCCCTAGTCTACGGTGATGATTCAGGTAGGATGCCAAGAGGAGCCCTGTCTTGCTTCACATGCCCCAAAATAATAAGACTGCCCCCAAAATAAGGCCAAGCGCTATTTTGGAGTTCAGAAAATATAAGACAGGGTCTTATTTTCAGGAAAACATGGCAACTTGGTTAATCAAAGTTTTCACATTATAAACAAGATAGATTAGGCTTCAGATTTAGTCACCCACAATACTTATGAAAATAGCAAAGGACATTGTTCAGGCTTTTTTGGCTAGACTGCAGAAACATTGTCAAACATCTCAATTCTACTCAAGCTGTATCCCATCAATTCAGAAGTATGTACAATATTCTGAGTCTTTCAGGACACTAAGTATTTGGTACAATTTTCTTCAGCAATTCCTCTTTGTAGGTATCTTCCCTGGTTTTCTAACTGAGAATGATGAAGTTGCAGGGCAATATAGGAATTAGATACATTATGGTATTAATTCTGATTGTGTAGTATATTTATTTTCTGTCTTTTATGTGCAGATTTTTTGATGCAGCTTTTCAAAGTTAGGAACAATCTTTTGCATTAGAGTGCAAAAAAATCTGAGAAGAACCAAAGCTATCAAAATGTCATTTTGTTCCATATTTGCAAATAAAATCATGTGCAATCTCACTTGGATTGCATAAAAATTGCAATTCTTCATTATGTGCATTTGGCAGCATTGCACAAGATGTTTCAAATTGAGGAAGAAATATAAAGTTGCTTTATTTGATCAAGGTTAAAATAAGACTTTTTTAAAAAATTTGCACAGTTCTCGCAACCTTTGTGAACATTTTATTGATACAAGAATTAAAAAACTGATGTTTTATAAATTTGCTTAAAGATAAGGAATGGGATATGGAATGAAGTATTATCTATTTAAAGCCTTAGAGAGGGTGAAGAGTTACTAAATTTGTTCATACTTTAGTAAGGGAGGTTAAGCTTCTTTATACATTTATTTTCTCTTTCTGTATTATCTTGTTACTTTTTTCTTTTCCTTTTTATTCTTTATTTTCTATTTTTTTATACGTTCAATTTCTCTTTATTGTATTATATTGCAATAAAATCCTTAATAAAAACTAGATACAAAAGGTTTCAAGTTGGAAGTGTTTCAAGCTTGAAATGATTAATTTTGAATGCAAAATAATGCTTGCATCTATTGGATGTCTTTCCATATAGCTTTGAACCTGCAGGAAGTCTTCCTAGTTTTGAATACCTTAGGATATCTAGGCTATTCCAGGTAGCCCTGAAACATTTATCAAGCCTAACAGAACAAATTTTTCAAGTCCATAACCCTTCAAAATGAAATGGAGTATCCCACATTTGAAATGTGTCAAATTCAAAATATTTTACACACTCCTATTAATATCTGGTAGTCATAATGTACTCCTTTTAACGTGTTTATCATTAAAATACAAACAAGATTTTTAGCATTGTTGACTAACTGTAAAACTGTTTTTAATTCTTGCTGTTCTTGATTGATTAACTCCAACAGGCCTACTATTTTCTATCGATATAATAGTGGTAATAGGTTGGGCTACCGGGTATCTGAACAGCAAAAGAAGACATGGACAAATGGGAAAGAGGACAAATGGAGGGGGCGGCGAATACCAATTGTTTTACATTCTTGACCTCTGTAACAAAACTGCAAAGAAAATACAAATAAATGTACTTAGGCATATATTACATTACTTTTTCCAGCATCAGGAAAACTGGTTTTCAATGGAAGGAATGTGGCAGAGCCAGATTGGATGAAAAAACCTTCAGCATGTAACTGATTAAGATGTCAATTTCAGGTGGTGGCACAAACCACCTGGAGGAGACTAATCAACTAATTAAGGTCACAGGGCTGAACTTATTAACTTAGCACTTATTAGAAAAATGTTGCCCTATGGAAGAAATTGCTTGGAAAGAGAAAAGAAATAGCTTGTTAGATTTTCAAAGAAAGGAATATTTGATTGTATAGCTCTGTCTGGAGAACCAGTAGTGGAAATTTTGAGTACTTCAGAGAACTGGTAGTGGAAATTTTGAGTACTTTGGAGAACTAGCAAATGCCACATCTGGCTAGCCCCCAAGTGAGGTGGGAATGGTGAATTTTGCAATATCCTTCCGCCAGCAGTAGGGAGGGAATGAGGATTTTGCCGTATCCTTCTCCTGCCATGTCCACCTAGCCACACCACACCCACCAAGCCACTCCCACAGAACTGGTAGTAGAAAAATTGGATTTCACCACTGAATAGAGGACATGGAGACAAAAAAGGGAACATGCTTTTCTTGCTTGAAATTTGGTAACCCTATCGCAAGCAGAATTTTCTGTCTCCCATGTTTACTGTCTCTAATGAAACCTCTTTAAAGAAGTTGTCTATATATTTTAAAGAATCAAAACATTTCAAACCAATAATGTTCCTATTTTGCTATTTCTGGCCACATGCTTGGGCATATCATGATATCTCAGTTCTTAAGGCCTGCACAATTTGTCTTGATGGGGCTAATAGTTTTTATTTATCATACGGTGACATGACAATGCCAAAGTGAACAGGTCATCCCATTTATTTTAACAAAGCTGGATTCCTCGGAGAGGGGGCGGCATAGAAATCATTTAATAATTATTAATCCAATAAATGAGCCAGGGTGGCGCAGCAGGTAGAGTGCTGTACTGCAGGCCACTAAATCTGACTGCTAGATCTGCAGGTCAGCGGTTCAAATCTCATCACTGGCTCAAGGTTGACTCAGCCTTCCATCCTTCCAAGATGGGTAAAATGAGGACCCGGATTGTGGGGGCAATATGCTGGCTCTGTTAAAAAGTGCTATTGCTAACATGTTGTAAGCCGCCCTGAGTCCAAGGAAAAGGGCGGCATAAAAATTAAATAGATAGATAGATAGATAGATAGATAGATAGATAGATAGATAGATAGATAGATAGATAATCATAGTCATAAGGTACAAATAAGCAGTCACATCATACTAGGAAACAATTAATATAAATTGTAAGGATACAAGCAACAAGTTACAGTCATAGACTCATAAGTGGGAGGTGCTGAGTAATAAGAATGATGAGAAAATTGATAGTAATAGTAATGCAGACTTAGTGAATAGTTTGTCAGTGTTGAGGAAATTGTTTAGCAGAGTGATGGCGTTCAAGAAAAAAACTGTTCTTGTGTCTAGTTCTGTTGTGCAGTGCTCTATAGCATTGTTTTGAGGGTTTATTCATTTTGGTGTTTTTTAAATTGTTGTCTCATTCCCCCCAAATAATCTACACCTTGGTATTTCCTGTTGGTTTCCTACTCAAGTAGAACCAGATCCAGTACTACTTAGCTGTTTTGAGATCTGCCAAGGTCAGTTAAGGGATGCAGAAATAAATGGATTAGATCAGAGTGGAATATATAATAGTGTTTTAAATGTATAGAACCAATGGCCACTTGCCTTAAGCCTTTGAGTCAAGGTGAAATAAAACAGAGTAATGAACATGTTGACCAAAGGAGATCCTGTTAGGAATGCAATAGGGAAAGGGTCACAATGGTTGTATTCAATTTATCACCGGTAGGATTATTTTATTTTTTTATTAGAATTCTAAGTGACAGTCTTCCTCCCTGCCAGAACTCTTTAATCAACTGTTGAAGCATTGGAGAAAGCTCTAAAGTTTAATCCATTAAAAGCCATTCAGAAACAAAACAAATAAACAGAGCTTTAAGCTCTTCAGTGTCAACAGAGCCGAAAACCAAGCAGTCTTCTTAGGAAATCTCAGCAATTTGAGCATCAATAACTTGCACTATGTGGTCCAATGTGATGAAAGCTAGAAAATCTCTGCCGTAGGCTCTGCTTTGCAAATATACTGGGCAACAGTGTTCCCTCTAATTTTTTGGGGGGGTGGGCAGAAAAGTATAGTGTCTGAGCGGCAGTCCCTTCGGGACTGGGCGGCACTCTTTCCTTCTCACTCTTTCCCTCTCGGCTTCTGGGCAGGTTTGAAAAACTCTGAGTTGATGATGATTTTTAAGTGAGCCATTGCTCACTGCTCAGCTTAGAGGGAACTATGCTGGGCAACACAAATATTCTAAGTGAAGGGTGGCATAACCCTTGTAGTCCCAAAGGCAGACTTAAGTACCATCCCTGCTAACAATGAAAACAAACTAATTCAAGCACTTGAAGCTGAAAATAGCCTTTGTTTTCCCTTAATCTGCACTCTTAAAATGCTTAGGTTTCATCCCAAGTGATTATTTTTTTTCAAATTAATGGAATATTTTATATATATAATTTTTATATATAAAATTTTATATATAATGGAATATGTCACATATACAAGTAGGATGCTTGGCTGCATAGCTAGAGGTATAACAAGCAGGAAGAGGGAGATTATGATCCCGCTATATAGAGCGCTGGTGAGACCACATTTGGAGTACTGTGTTCAGTTCTGGAGACCTCACCTACAAAAAGATATTGACAAAATTGAATGGGTCCAAAGACGGGCTACAAGAATGGTGGAAGGTCTTAAGCATAAAACGTATCAGGAAAGACTTAATGAACTCAATCTGTATAGTCTGGAGGACAGAAGGAAATGGGGGAACATGATCGAAACATTTAAATATGTTGAAGGGTTAAATAAGGTTCAGGAGGGAAGTGTTTTTAATAGGAAAGTGAACACAAGAACAAGGGGACACAATCTGAAGTTAGTTGGGGGAATGATCAAAAGCAACATGAGAAAATATTATTTTACTGAAAGAGTAGTAGATCCTTGGAACAAACTTCCAGCAGACGTGGTTGGTAAATCCACAGTAACTGAATTTAAACATGCCTGGGATAAACATATATCCATTGTAAGATAAAATACAGGAAATAGTATAAGGGCAGACTAGATGGACCATGAGGTCTTTTTCTGCCGTCAGTCTTCTATGTTTCTATGTTTCTATGTTTCTATGTTTCTACATACACACACACACATGTGCATATATGTGTCACAATGAAAACCAATGTTTCCAAGAATGCAAAACTGTGCTATTTACTCTGAACATTGCAAATTTGCAAGGAGTTCCATTTAAGCCACTGTGAGTAATCAAATCTTCAATACATTTACATGAAGAAGGAAGAAAAATAAACATTTCCCCCTTTTAAAGCTAAGTGCTGTCTTTAAAATGGGTTTGTATATTGTCCTTTGTGTGATGGAAAATTATACCAATCCTTTAGAATGATTAAGGTTTGATGCATACATATTTATTTTATAAGGTATTTAGTCTACAGCATTAATAAACTTAGCTAAAATTTATTCAGTTACTTTTTTTTTCAAAGATGTGTGGGTAGAATCTTTAATTACATGAGGTCCATTTACATGATGCATTCTCCTCTTTGATCCAGCAGAACTGTGTCCTTCAAAACCTGCCCCTAATGACTCCATTTCTTTGCAGCAATGTTGATGCTATAAATAATTTAAGTAGTATTGGAAGCAGATTTAACTGTTCTTTGAGGATGCCTTTTAAAATCAACTGGACTTCATTAGCTAGACTTTTTTCCTGTGGGTCTGCCCTAAGATTTCTTAATTTTAGATAATAATTTCAGTACTTTTGGGCTAACAAACATGATCAATTTTGACTTTATGATTTCTTGAGGTAAACTATTTCTTATTGACATATCAGAACGAAATTTAATCAGACATAATATGACTTTCTCAAAAACCAACATTTACAGAGAGGAAACACGTCTGAACGAAATGAGTTTTATTCAACTTCCATTAGATTGCATTGGCCCAGTTTTGTTTCAGTTTTCATAACCTCATCTTCCCCCCTCCTCCAGTTCCCTAAAACTGTATTAAATCTCAACATATTCTTTGTCTCTGTTCATTGTTCGTATTTTTTTATTTCAGTTTCACATTTACACATAATTATAAACCCAGCAGTTCAAGAGGAGTATTATTTATTATTTATACTGCAGTGTCATTGATTTGTATTTTACCCCTGTATTATCTAGAAGCATTAAATTATATACCTTCATAGGTAGTCAACAAGATTCTGTAGAGATTGCCCACAATGTGCCTACAAGCTAATTTGTTTACTAAGGATTTGTCAACTTTATTATTTATTTTTCATACGCTAGCTGGATTTGCTGAAAGCTTGCTCTTAATATTTGTTTTAAAAGATAACACCAGATCAGATGGTTCAATTTTGGGTGGAAAAATTTAAAAGGCTCTTGCAGCCATTGAACCAAGGAATGTCACTCATCTAAAAGGCTATACAACTCATATTCAAGAATATGTGGCTATGCTGTATGTCAGAGAAAAAAAGCTTAATTTGGATTCATCAAAATGCTTGCTGCATAAGTGAATTGTCAAGCAGGCAGTACGTGGGTGGCTGCAATGGCAGTGCGGAGGTTTGTATGGAAAACAAGTATGGCATTGTGAACAGTTTGTTTCAGTTTATTGGTACACGTGTTTAATGCATATTGGAGATTTAGTAGCATCCTTCTCATGATGCGCTAATATATTTGGGGGGAGGACGACAAATCCAGCTACCTAGATTTTTTTTATGTAGCAAACAATGTCAAGTGACATGCCACCTCTTCCTCTTTCTGTCACAAAAACCATTTGTTCACCAAACTGCTTTTCCTTAATGGGAGAAGAAATAGTTGGCAGCTTTTGCTTTAATTCAAAATGTGTTACTATGTGAAAAATATATTTCCTGCATTTTTAAATAAGAGCCGATACATGAAAAAATAGGATGGAATGTGTGTTGGGGAGGGGGGAGAATCCCCAAATATATTCTCCAGGCTACCAAGATTGGGAAATGAAAGCCATTTCCCCAAAATTATTTTGCATTTGCTTGGAATTAAATTCTATGCATTTCTGGTGCATTGTCTGCTTAAATTGAATAGGAGGACATACAGCATTCAAAGTGCCTCAGCAGTTCTTAAATTGTCCCTTATTTTCAGAGACATAAAAATGGCTTTTATAATGGCCTCTCCCTTTCTTTCTCGACAAACTCATGCATGTTTTCTGCAAAATGGCACAGTCAAAAAGACACAGTCTGTATGCAAAAATGCTCCATAGTCCTTTTTCAATGATTTGTTAAAAATGTTAATTGTGTGATCTTTCCTTATCTCTGAGTGGCCACATTGCTAGAAGATCAAGTGCTGCCTCCAACCTGAATAGCCAAGAACTAAATCTGATTATATTTCTAATGTGGTGCTGTATTGCGCCATGGCAAATGAAATAATCAGAAATGGCCATGAATAGTTAGTTCAGAAAGATATGTTAAGGGGTGTTTTGTTTTAACCTGCTGAGTTTACCAGGTGAAAAATGTACATGTTGAAAAGCAGAAGTGAAAGGCAATTAGACTACCTTCATTCAATTTTATCATTTTGAAATAATGATCTGGCAAGCCAAAGGAAAATATAGGTATAAATAGATAATTTCATAAAAATATTAGCATGCAGAGAATCAAACTCCAGCGGAAACATTTTCAGCAAATGACAGGATAGGAGGTTTAACTGTAAACTTTAAGTAATTTCCCTGAATGTGTATTGTGTTTACTTCATAAAAAAAGAGTCACAGATTGCAGCAAAGAATAGTAGATCAGTATTCTTTCAATGGAAGACAGAGGAAATTTTTTCTTCTCTATGTGCTCAATAAACTGATTTCATGTATTGTTAAAGGTATGCAAAATCGGTCAGAAAAGAATATATATATATATATATATAGTTGTACTTCCAATCTTTTTACAGGGGTTTAAATCAGAGAGTGGCCTTGAATGCACTAGAACATAATCTTTCTGTTTATATTTTCTCTTCATTAAATTGTAGCAGATTTAGACCAGCAGAAATTAACCTAAATAGTATTGACCCAGTCATGGTAGATATCTCAGCATGTCCAACTATATAGGTAATGTAATGATGTTTCACATGTAATAAAAGGAGATACAAGATGAAATAATAATTATTAAGGTAATGTAGCTTTTATAGAAAGTCTTTCCTTCTGCCTCTCCTGCCTACGTATTATCACATTATGCTATCATAACTAAATATCATACTGTCCTAACTAAAAGATTCTCATTTTCCCCTCCACTGTACTTTATACATACAACATATACTAATTACATGGTTACAATAAATACTTAGAATTGCTGCTATCCATTTGGCAGGTAAATTGCCTTTTCTGTATTAAAAATTAAAAGAATTGGAATACATGGATATCTAAGTCTTCTACATTATATAGTGTAAATGTGTATTTTACCAGCTTTTTCCAATGTTTCTGCAGGAATGCTTGAACAAAATTATATGCTGATTAGATCTAAGTGTATCACTTTAGGAATATCTTTCAATAGTTATTTAATCATCTGACTGGTTATGTAGGGTGGATAGTCGTTACTGTTATTAGGCAGCTGTGAACAGTTGCTGTTCACAGAAGGGAATATTGGTTACTCTTATTGGTTACTACTATATATGATTTCTGTATGTAGATCTTGTCTCTGTTTTCTTCTTGTAATGCTTCCGCCTGTAATTTTCTAAGGAATATGTCTTTAATTATATTTGGATGCACACACTCACTTTCTCTCTCTCTCACACACACACGCAGACATGCACACATATGCACACAGACATATAGAATATAGGTCCCTCCAATACCCAATGTTTTTTGTCTAAACCAGATAGATAGACAGACAGACACCCTTGGTAAGATGAATGGTCAATACATTTAATAAATTATATATATGATATGTGCATGTTATATATTTTGCTATTATTGAAATATTGTAACAGAATAATGCATTTTAATGAACAAATTGTAATACTGTAATGGAATAAGATTTTTTTAAATGAACAAACATAATAGATGTTTTCCAGCAATTATAAGACAAATCACTTGTAACCTGAGCGTAAACATTCCAATCCAATAAGTGTTTGGGGTTGACTCTTGTCTTTAAATCACTGAGTCTAGCCCCATATTAGTGCCAGTTGACAGAACTAAGTAATCCTCATTATCATGAATGGTGGTTAAATACCCAAATCCATCCCCTCCAGAGTCTCAAAGGATTGAAATTCATTGAATGGAATTGCTTTTACTATCAGGTTGTACTTTTTAAAAAAATAAAAAGATAGTTTTGATCCATGAGGATACCATAACCTATTGTTGTCTGAGAGCAGGTAAGAGAGTTTATCCTACTCACACTGGGGAATTATGGAGAGATTTCAACTTGAGGTTAGTCAAAAATTCCAAATAATGTCATCCCATGGAATGTTGATATATAATTTAAACAATCCACCAAATGAAAATGGGTAGGAGGGGAAGTTGTTTGTCCCTCCCTAAACTCAATATTATTACTGATTAAATATTTTTTTTATACATTGTAGACTTCTGATGCTACACTTCAAAGAATTCCAGATGGGACTCTGCCTTGCTGCCTGACAAGAAAAGGAAGTTTTACTTTAGCCCACAATGGATTGATTGGCCTAGTGCAAAAGGTCACCAAACACTACACATGCCTGCTGGGGCCAAAGCTTAGTGAGGGAATCCTGCCAAGCAGGATTAAGAGATCTATTCTCTCTCCAGTATGCATCCATAACTCGTTCTAGCTTCAAGGGCAGTTATGCATGCACATTAAAAGAAGAATAGACCCCAAGAGTGCAATAGGATCTTGCAAAGTGTCAAATGGCTTGTTTGACACAAGTAAACTTAACTGAAGGATTGTAGAAATCTGCAGAGAAGAGGAGGGGAGGGGTGAGGAACCAGAGCTATATTTAGTTAAAATTTAAGATTTGCACCTTTGTTGGAGAATCTGGATGTAGACAACGGATTCAACAATATTATAGAAATCAGAAATTCTCTGGAAGTAATAAGAAAATATTTTCTTTCTTTTTTAAATATATTTTTTATTGGTTATTTTTAAAAATTGTAACAAACAAACAATCAAGCTGAAACAGAATTCTATAAAATTTGGCAGGAAGTGTATAACTGGTGGAATACAAAAGAAGAATTTTAAAGACTATGGAAATGTGGAAGTAGAATATCAATTAGCTCAATACATTATAATACATTATTAGATTGAATATTATACAGAGATACATGTTGAATGAATTTATCTTTTCTAATTGGTTTTAATTAATAATGTCAATCATAAATATATAGATGTAAGAAAATATTTCAAAGTTAAAAATTAATGTAGTTATTGATTACTTGAAATATCATACCGATAAATTTATCTTTCTGTATTGATCTAACGTAGAATAAGGTGTGTGTTTTTTTCTGTATTAGGAAGACTGCTTTTCATAGCAGAGCAATTGTAGCTCCTTTATATGTTGAATGTTGTTCGTCTTGTTTGGTACAATTTTTAAAAATAACCAATTAAAAATGTCTTTAAAAAAGAAAGAAAATATTTTCCTATGTACCATGAGTGGAAAATAAAATTTCTCTCCATAAAATTTTCTAATGATTTACCAATGACAATGCAAATTGGCCGTTAATATACAGACCTCACAGAATGCCTTCAGTCCTCTGAAAGTCATGGATTATGCACACAAATGCCCACAATTATTGAGTGTTATAAATCTTTAGCTCCCGGCCATGAGATATTTGTATTTCAAACCAATATTTTTCCAGGTGGATCCACACTGTATATTTCATTCTATGTCATCAGTGACCACAGCCATACAATACTTCTGAAGGGCAATCTGCAATTATTTAAATACACTGAACTCTATGTTAACTCACTATATACAAGACTTTGTACTTTCAAACTGATCCTCTGGGAATGTGGGTTATATGGAGTGGAATTGGCAAGAACTAAACTTGTATCATGTGTTTCCAAAACACAGGCTGACTATTCATCTGTGGAACTTTACCATGTTTGAAATTCTGTACAGACCCAATTATTCCTCACTTTTAACATCACAGCTTTATTGTATAAACTGACACACAGCTAGGAATAAAGTATGATATTTCATATATAAACTTACTGAAATAACATATATCTATAACACTGATGTCAAGAAATAGCCAACGGGATGACGGTATTAATGTAAGATTAAGATTTTGTTATTAAGATTAAGAAGATCCATGGTGATGCAGTGGTTTGAATGCAGTATTGTAGGCAAACTCTGCCCACAGTCTGGAGTTTGATCCTGACCAGCTCAAGGCTGACTCCGCTTTCTATCCTCCCATGATCAACAAAATGAGGACCCAGATTGTTGGGGTTTGTAAACCACTGAGACGGTGCTGTAAAGTATTGTGGAGTGGCATAAGATTCTAAGTACTACTACCATTGCTATGACAAAGGTGAAAGGAAATTTGGAGGTCTTCTAGTCTTACCTTCTGTCTTCAGGTGCTTTGGAGAACAGGTTTACCCTTCTTCTTCATGGCAACCCATCAAATATCTCACAAAATAGTTCAATATTTAATTTTGTATCTAAATTCTTGCTTAGATCTATATATTGCTTTTATGTGGGCTTAAGAGTTCTTACCCTTTTTATAGTTATACTGAAAACTTTATCAAGTGTTCTTATCAAAAAAAATGTAAATGAACTAAGAATGTAACAGGTTTGATATATAGTATACCCAAGCAAAAGAAACCCCTCAAAATATATCCTTATCATCTTGTTTGGTCAAACTATCATTTCAATTAATTAGAGATTGTTCCAATATAAGAAAATTATAAGCTGGAGGATAAAAGGAACAGTAGGCAATATCAATATATCTTTTCTATCTCTGGTAATGGGACAATATGAAATAGCCATGCGGGATGATCAATCTGATGCATAAGGAAGTTCATCATCAGGAGTGAAAGTGATAGCTCTCTTCCACTCTCTCCCTTCCCATGGAGGCAGATTCTTTATATGCCACACATATGTTTGCTTTAGACAGTCCCCCATTAGTGAAAGCTATTAACATATTTCATTTGGCTAATAATTGAAATTTGAAAAAAGTCAAACTGTCTCTGATTTATAAGCAGGAATTCAAGTTGATATGCACCTTTTAAATCTCAGCATAGTAGAAAATTGTGCCATTCATTTTCAGTCATTGGAGTCAGAGAAAATTCCAAAGGATAGAAAATCAGAATTCTGAAGCCAGAGGTACTGACCAATTCAGAATTTTGAAATTTTGATAAGTTTGGAGAACTGGTAAATACCACCTGTGACTGGCCCCACCCCCATCTATTATCTGCCTCCGAAGTCCCAGTTAATTGAGAGGAAATAGGTATTTTGCAGTAACCTCCCCCTGGAGTAAGGTGGGAATAGAGATTTTACAGTATCCTTCCTCGGCCATGCCCACCAAGCCAACATAGGTTGCTCAATCCTAAATTCAAATATGATTGAAGCTGTAATACCTGGAGCAGTAGCAGGAGCCCTATGAGGGAGCAATGCTTCATTTCCTGTAAAAGAAAAGATCCTCAGAGCTTCCCCCCCTTTATAAACATCCTTGGCTTTCATTGTTGCAATCACAATGGAAAAATAGTCTCTTCATATATTAAATGTTAATAGAATAGAATAGAATTCTTTATTGGCCAAGTGTGATTGGACACATAAGCAGTTTGTCTTTGGTGCATATGCTCTCAGTGTAGATAAAAGAAAAGGTACATTTGTCAAGAATCATGAGGTACAACACGATGATTGTCATCGGGCATAATGATGGCGCCGGACTTACCCGGCAGCAGGCTTTGCTGGAGGGACCGGGAGACACCGGACCCTCATGGCGCCCGCCATCTTGGATCCCGAGCGAAGTCTCGCGAGGCGAGACTTCGCTCGGGAGTTCAGGCCTGACTGGCCCGGCTGCTGATTGGTCCGGGCGGGGCCTGCTTGCCCTATATAAGGGCGAGCAGGCCCGAGGCTCAGCCTTTTCACCCGGACAGCAGCCACGAGCAGACACCCGCCCGCCCTCCCTATTTTGCAGTGTGCTTAGGGGTCGCCCTTAGGGGGCCGAATGGGAATTTTTTGCAGTTCTGCCTCTTAGCCGGGCTGTTTTTTCGCCCATTCCACACTGGGGAGATGGATGTGTGGTTAGGGGGTGCTTGCATTTATTAGGTTAATTGGCTTACCTTTGGTCATTTGGGTAGGCAGGTTAGGGGCGGAAAACTGGGGGGTGGTTTAGCAACCGCGCATTCTCCCTTGGGCATCTTTGGGGATGATTGACAGGTTCTCCGCAAGCTCATGGAGGGAGCGACTGCCTGAGCAGCTGGGGGGAACCTGTCTTTGGGTCCTGCACCTTTAATTCCCGGATTCGGGTTAGCCGGTGGGACCCCCCTCATGCAAAGCATGGCAGGGTCGCAGGTGATGGAGTGGTCCCTCACCTGGACTTGCATCGAGATACGCCCATGAGTTGCCCAGGAAGTTTTTTGTCCTAACGTCATTTCCACCCCGGAAGTATTTGTTTGACCCTGCAGGTCCATTTCCGGGTCATAGTTGATTATGCTAATATATGCAAATTTAATGAATAAATTATGCAAATTTATGTTAATAAAAATGACCCAGTTTAAATCCAGCTCTTGTGTCCGTGTCGTTACTCCGTCTCTCCAGCAAATAGGCAATCAGGAAACAACATTAATATAAATTGTAAGGATACAAGGAACAAAATACAGTCATACAGTCATAAGTGGGAGGAGATGGGTGGTAGGAATGATGAAAAGACTAATAATAATAGTAATGCACCCTTAGCAAATAGTTTGACAGTGACAAAATTGTTTGTTTAGCAGAGTGGTGATGTTCAGCAAAAAAATATGTTCTTGTGTCTAGTTGTCTGGGTGTGCAGTGCTCTATAGTGTTGTTTTGAGGGTAGGAGTTGAAACAATTTATGTTCAGGATGTGAGGGATCAATAAATATTTTCATGTTGAAAAAAGAAAGAAATAAACAACAAGGATAAATAATCCTTAATGCATTTCGTTGGGAAAAAAATGCCCTGAACATAGGCCTCAAGCATTTGCTTAAGATTAGTTAATCAAAAGCCGTGATGGAAACTTCAGCCTAAAGTCTATGCCAATGAGTTCTGCCTGAAACTTAGTTGGAATGGATGACTGTCCCAAATGAAATAACATTTCTTGATGGACACTGGAGTAAAGTAACAGCAAGACTGACAGAAAAGAAAGCCTCCCATATTTTAAACCCGTAATCATCACAATAATAATGCTAGAGAAGAGCCCTCTGTATTTTTCCCTTTTATTTCTTTGTGTTGACTTTCTCACGCATAGCAAACATTTGGTGCTTGAGTTGCTGAACATCTTTGGAAGGCCCCATGAAGTGTGAGAATTTTTGAAGGGAATCATTTCATCCAAGTGACTGAGAACATTCCAAGAAAAGGGTAGGAGGCATTGGTAGCCCTTCTTCCATCACCACCTGTTTCTTGGGATTATTTTTGTTTGTTTGGGATTTTTTTTTAGCAAAAGAATGGAAACTGTACAAAACTATGATTTTATCGGAAGCTTCAATTTTGGTAACAAATCTTGCCAACCTTTTCCAAATCTTGTGGAGTGAAGAATGTAGGTTTCCAGGCGATAGTGAACTGCTGTTCTAATCCTTTTCTCTCATTTTTAAATTAAGCAGTAGCAACACCCAATTATTCCTATTAATTAAACTTTCCTCACTCTCTACTGACTCTGATAATTATTTTTGTGTTTTTTAAAAAGAACTATCTTTGCACTTATGTCATAAAATTTTCTGCCTTTTTCCCTTTTATAATATTTGTATTCAAGACAAACAACAGGAGGTTGAATTCAGGCCATTTAAAAGAAACATCTGCTGACATTTATTCATATGCTACATGTTCCACTTTCATCATTGAATGTAATGGTAAACACACATTCCAGTCAATAATGGCAGTTCCCAGCCAAGCTTTACAAATGGTCTCTTTAACACCTAAATTGACAGCTCGGGAGAATTTCAGATAGAAGCTAAATATGGTACTTTTGAACAGTCTTTTCCTAAGTCTAGAATGACTGGAAAACATTAATGAGAATGTGCATTGTATACAGGCCAAATTGACATGCATGTATAAATGCTTCAAAATTTACTATTATATACATACATACATACATAGATACATAGATACATAGATACATACGTACATACAAACATACATGCATACATACATATAATAGATAGGGTATTATATATAAATAATATAGGATGAAGTGGGGAGGGGGGTTAGAGTACAATATCCCGAATAAGGAAGCATATGGTATTCTTTTTAAGCACGAAATCTCTGTATATATTAAAATAAAAATCTGACACCTTATTTAAATGTCGGAAATAAATGTTCTTAAATAAAATAATATTAATTTCTGTACCTCCTTAGATAATAAAAATATTTCAATTTAATAAGGAATTAGGTAAACAATAAAAATGATTATTATACTTTTTGAGAATGTCAGTATTTTAGTCAAGAACAGTGGATATACCTTAGAAAAATTAAGTAAAATAAAATTAGGAGCTTTATAGGATTCAAGGACTTGTGATGGGAATAAGATTATCTGATTTTTCTCACTGGATCTTTTCAAACATTCTTTTCTGATACTAGAAACAAATATTTGTCTGATTTTTAACTTTTTTACATTTTAGTCCAGGTTGATTAACATTCTTAAATCTAGATCATGGAATAATTTCAAGTCGAGCAGAAAATCACAGCATTTACCAAACTCCTTCATGTGTGAATAGCTTTTCCTTTTAAAAATTCTGGTGTAGTTCAAAACAGGTCATTCACTATTTAACAAGTTTTGTTTTTTTTTAAAACCCCACCTACATGTTTAAAAATAATGAATGCAAAAACATAATTATAGATCACAAAGTTAGCTTGTGAAATATAACAAAATATTGGTTGAGGAATGCATTTTGCAGGTTTGGAGCCCTTAGATCTGGGAAAACAGTGAAACAATGTTAAATCAATTACTTATAATTAATTGTAAAGAATTATAAATAATATTATATAAGTCTTTTTTTAAAAAAAATCCTAACATCTTGTAGCTCTACTAGGTATTGGATCAGGAGTTATTAATTGCAAGAATTGTAAGAACATGTTCCATGAATAACATAAATAATGATGCTATAATTTTTCTATGCATACCTGAATAAAAACTGATCTCCATAATTACTGCAGAGGAGAATATAATGCTCAAAATGCAGTGATGTCAGTGATGACATTAGAGCTGCTATAGAATAAATCAGAAAACAATAACAATATAAGTTTTGCTTAAACTAAACTTAATGGATCTGTCATATTTAATGCAGTCATGAAATCATGACCAGCCCAATGCATTCATTAGATTAATCCAAATTTATATATCTATGAATGCATTTGTTAATTGAAAGCTATTTTATTGTGCTGTTAATTTGTTTCTATTTGATCCTGTTTGCCCAAATTTGTCAGCAAATTGAAAATTGCAGTTCCTTCAGTACAGATATGTTTGATGTGCTTGTTCCATGTTTCATTCTGAATGACAGATAAAGGTACAAAGTGTAAAAATTATCATATCTATCTCTCTGGTTGGGTAAATTTGAGAATTCTGTTCTGATGCTGCAATATATTACAGGCTGAGCTTAAAATGTCAGAGAGCAGATTGCACGGTATATACAACACTTTTAAAAGTGATCATCATCTACGACTTGGATAATTTCTTTCCAAAAACAAAAGGAAATTGTTAGAAAAATATGTTAAAAACTAATATATAAGGTTGAAGCTGATCACCATAGTCACAATCTTTTTTTTGTCTGCATTAAACTAACATGTCCTCCTTTTTATAAGAACATTCGCTCTCTCTCTATCTCTTCTCTCTCCCTCCCTCCCTCCCACTCTCTCTATCTATAGGTGTGTGTGTGTGCATATGCGTATATGGATATGTACTGTGCATTATGTATATGTGTATATGTATGTGTATGTGCACACACACACACACACACGCATATATGAAAAAATGCTCCTTCTCGTTCCCGAACTCAATTATCTCATAATTAAAATTGCTAGAAGCTAAGGATACCAATCTATATTTACATTTCGGTATCATTGAAGAGATGAAATATTATGAAGCCCTAGTGATTTTTAGCATCAACATTTTTATTTGGGTCTAGTAAATCTTCCATTGATAATGTTTTAAAAAATGAGCACAGGAAAAAAAAAAAGGAGAAAGGGACAAAGAGGGAATAGTATCTTGTAAAGGGAGATTTTATGAATAAACATGTCATCCAGGGATTGGTGATTACATACATATATTTCATATTTTGAGAGAATACAGGTGATGTTATTTCAGACATTCAAATTTGCCCACCAATTAGTTAAAAATTATACAGCATGCAGTTTCAGATCTTTAACTATTCAAAAGACCTCCACTTAATATTGAAGTCACTTATTAGACTTCATAAAATACTTTAGGGTATCCTGTCCTGTCTGTATGTCTGTTTTTCTATCTCCTGCTTTTTCGTTCAATTAATTTTTCAAAGCAGCTATCAATATTTCAATAGGATACAAAAATTAAGGTTAAAAAAATGATGAAAACTAGTTGTAAAACCTAAAACCATTCTCTTCTTGTAATTTCAACTACCTCATCATCTTGAATTTTCAATTTTCTTTGTCAAAGATCCATTCTCTTTCTGTATTTTTTAAATCATTCATAGTTACGAGTCTACGGAGAGGGGCAGCATACAAATCTAATAAATAATAATAATAATAATAATAATAATAATAATAATAATAAATAATAATAATAATAATAATATAAAACTGCTTAATCTAGTCTGTTTGTTAATTGATAATAATAATAATAATAATAATAATAATAATAATAATAATAATAATAATATAAATAAATAATTTATTAGATTTGTATGTCAACCCTCTCTGAAGACTCGGAGTGGTTCACAACAGTGATAAACATTATGACAAATCCAATACTTAAAAACATCTAAAAACCCATATCATTAAAACCATACAACTCAGTCATACCATACATAAACTATATTAGCCTGGGGATACCTCAATTATATCATGCCTGGTGACATAGGTGGGTCTTCAGTAACTTACAAAAGGCAAAGAAGATGGGGGCGCTTCTAATCTCCAGGGGGAGTTGATTCCAGAGGGCTCTTCGCCTGGGGCCCACCAGACGACATTGTTTAGTCGACGGGACCCAGAGAAGGCCAACTCTGTGGGATCTTATTGGCCACTGGGATTCGTGCAGCAGAAGACGATTCCAAATGTATTCTGGTCCGATGCCATGTAGGGCTTTATAGGTCATTACCAACACTTTGAATTGTGACTGGAAACTAATTGTCAGCCAGTGCAGGCCGTGGAGTTTTGACGAGACATGGGCGAAGCTAGGAAGCCCCACAATTGCTCTCATGGCTACATTCTGCCCGATCTGAAGTTTCCAAACTCTCCTCAGAGGTAGCCCCTTGTAGAGAGTGTTGCAGTAGTTGAACTTCAAGGTGATGAGGGCATGAGTGACTGTAAGCAATGACTTCCTGTCCAAATAGGGTCACAACTGGTGCACCAGGCAGACCTGTGCAAATGCCCTCCTCGCCGCAGCCGAAAGATGGTGCTCTAATGTTAGCTGTGGATCGAGGAGGACGCCCAAGTTGCAAACCCTCTCTGAGGGAGTCAATAATTGCCCCCCCCAGGGTAATGGACAGGCAGATGGAATTGCAAAACCCACAGCCACTCCGTCTTGTCTGGGTTGAGTTTGAGCCTGTTGACACCCATCCAGACCCTAACAGCCCCCAGGCACCAGCACATCACTTCCACTTCCACAAATAACAATAAACAATAACAATAAAAACCTATACATACAATTTAATAATGAGAAAAACACCAGAAAATTATTTGAATAATTTTGAAAGCAAAATTATTTCAGCTGTAACAATATTATCATATACAGCATTTTTTTCTCAAAGCAATTAACATACAGTACATTGTCAATAAATTTGTGACAGAGAAGGCATGGTTTGCTGAAAGTCATGTTTCAATTCAGTTTGGACAATAATTTTTGCCCTAATAAGCTAAAATATGAATAAATACTGTATTTAGCTTAGAGGACATGAGTGGCAAAACTTGTGACTGAACTAAGAAGAGCGCATTTGATCAAACAAGGAATTCATAATGATGTTATCATATAAGCCTATATTAGAATGTACTTCAGGTAGGTTAATTAACATTGAGGACATGTTAAAACAAAAGTTTTGGCTAATGATATCTCTTTTCAAATACACATTTGTGTGCACTTTTCAAATAAATTCATTTTTCCTTCTAGTAATCTTTCCTGTAGATATCTATTAGCATTTCGTCTCTAGCACAAATATTGCTGGAGAGACGGAGTAACGACACGGACACCAGAGCTGGATTTAAATTGGGTCATTTTTATTAACATAAATTTGCATAATTTATTCAAATACTTTGCATAAATTAGCATAAACAACTATGACCCGGAAATGGACCTGCAGGGTCAAACAACTACTTCCGGGGCGGAAATGACGTTATGCCAACAAACATTCCTGGGCAACTCATGGGCGTATCTCGATGCAAGTCCAGGTGAGGGCCAGGCCGTCACCTGCGACCTTTTTCTGCCATGCTGTGCATGAGGGGGGTCCCACCGGCTAACCCGAATCGGGGAATTAAAGGTGCAGGACCCAAAGACAGGTTCCCCCCAGCTGCTCAGGCAGAAACTCCCTCCATGAGCTTGCGGAGAACCTGTCAATCATCCCCAAAGATGCCCAAGGGAGAACGCGCGGTTGCTAAACCACCCCAGTTTTCCGCCCCTAACCTGCCTACCCAAATGACCAAAGGTAAGCCAATTAACCTAATAAATGCAAGCACCCCCTAACCGCACATCCGTCACCTCAGTGTGGAATGGGCGAAAAAACAGCTCTGCTAAGAGGCAGAACTGCAAAAAATTCCCATTCGGCCCCCTAAGGGCGACCCCTAAGCACACTGCAAAATAGTGGAGGGCGGGCGGGTGTCTGCTCAGATCTGCAGTCCGGGCGAAGGGAGAGCCCCGGGCCTGCTCGCCCTTATATAGGGCAAGCAGGCCCCGCCCGGACCAATCAGGAGCCTGGCCAATCAGGCCCTGATCTCCCGAGCGAAGTCTCGCATCGCGAGACTTCGCCCGGGATCCAAGATGGCGGCCGCCATGAGGGACCGTGTCTCCCGGTCCCTCCAGCAAAGCCTGCCAGCCGGGTAAGTCCGGCGCTGCCCTTGCTGGAGAGACGGAGTAACGACACGGACACCAGAGCTGGATTTAAATTGGGTCATTTTTATTAACATAAATTTGCATAATTTATTCAAATACTTTGCATAAATTAGCATAAACAACTATGACCCGGAAATGGACCTGCAGGGTCAAACAACTACTTCCGGGGCGGAAATGACGTTATGCCAACAAACATTCCTGGGCAACTCATGGGCGTATCTCGATGCAAGTCCAGGTGAGGGCCAGGCCGTCACCTGCGACCTTTTTCTGCCATGCTGTGCATGAGGGGGGTCCCACCGGCTAACCCGAATCGGGGAATTAAAGGTGCAGGACCCAAAGACAGGTTCCCCCCAGCTGCTCAGGCAGAAACTCCCTCCATGAGCTTGCGGAGAACCTGTCAATCATCCCCAAAGATGCCCAAGGGAGAACGCGCGGTTGCTAAACCACCCCAGTTTTCCGCCCCTAACCTGCCACAGGAGTGGGGGTCAGATCTCTATCTTGGCCCCCCGACTCCCCCCTCTAGCTGCGCCAGCTCACGCAGAGACCGCTGCAGGTCCTGTAAGAAAATGGCGTTCCCCCGCTCAGACAGGTGAACGCTATCGGCCCGGTAAAGCCATGGCCGTTCTATTGTGATAAGGGGAAGGGGCACTACCACTCCACCTAATTCCCTAACTGTTTTACCCATAGCCCTATTCACCCGTCGCCTAGCCCGGTGAATGGCCCTAAGGGAAGAGGCGTCCCTCCACCCAAGCCTAGGTAAACTTTCTGACCACACCACTTGCGTGGTGGGCCATACCTCACGAAGCCCTCGCAGGTCTTCGCGTGCCTGGATGATCAGCGCCAGGCCTCCCAGTGTGCACAGGTCATTGCCACCTAAGTGCAATACCAGCCACCTGGGTGCGGCCACAGGACGCTGCCCACCCAAACCCACGACCAACAAAGATCCCCAGGGGATCGAAGACCGCACCACATACGTGGCGAGCCACACAGCGTGAAGCCACCGCAGGCTTCCGCAAGCCTGGTGGGTCCCCAACCGACCCCCAAGCCGTACCGGTCCTTGCTCCAATAGCAAGACCAGCGACCTGGGCGCAGCAACAGGATGCCGCCTCCCAGGACCAACTGGGCGCAGCAATGGGATGCCGCCCTCCCAGGACCAACTGGGCGCAGCAATGGGATGCCGCCCCCCAGGACCAACTGGGCGCAGCAATGGGATGCCGCCCTCCCAGCACCACCTGGGCGCAGCAATGGGATGCCGCCCTCCCAGGACCAACTGGCCGCAGCAATGGGATGCCGCCCTCCCAGCACACATCCAAGGCGCAGCAATGGAATGCCGCCCCTGGCGCCACCTGGGCGCAGCAATGGGATGCCGCCCTCCCAGGACCAACTGGGCGCAGCAATGGGATGCCGCCCCCCAGGACCAACTGGGCGCAGCAATGGGATGCCGCCCTCCCAGGACCAACTGGGCGCAGCAATGGGATGCCGCCCTCCCAGCACTACCTGGGCGCAGCAATGGGATGCCGCCCTCCCAGGACCAACTGGGCGCAGCAATGGGATGCCGCCCCCCAGGACCAACTGGGCGCAGCAATGGGATGCCGCCCTCCCAGGACCAACTGGGCGCAGCAATGGGATGCCGCCCTCCCAGCACCACCTGGGCGCAGCAATGGGATGCCGCCCTCCCAGGACCAACTGGGCGCAGCAATGGGATGCCGCCCCCCCAGGACCAACTGGGCGCAGCAATGGGATGCCGCCCTCCCAGCACCACCTGGGCGCAGCAATGGGATGCCGCCCCCCAGGACCAACTGGGCGCAGCAATGGGATGCCGCCCTCCCAGGACCAACTGGGCGCAGCAATGGGATGCCGCCCTCCCAGGACCAACTGGGCGCAGCAATGGGATGCCGCCCTCCCAGGACAAACTGGGCGCAGCAATGGGATGCCGCCCTCCCAGGACAAACTGGGCGCAGCAATGGGATGCCGCCCTCCCAGCACCACCTGGGCGCAGCAATGTGATGCCGCCCTCCCAGGACCAACTGGGCGCAGCAATGGGATGCCGCCCACCCAGCATAGCGGTAGAAACGCCCGTCCCCACCGCACGCCCCGTCTCCCCCGCCAGACAATAAGGACCCAGCCGCCACGACGGCCGGGTCCCCACCCCCGACGGTACCGTGTTGCTGAGTGGTCTCGGAGCGCTCATGACCCAAAGCAACACCGTCGGTCCGTCCCGGCGGGGTTGAATAGAAGGGGACCAAAAAGGGAGCCCTGACCTAAGACCTCACCCCGGACCCTCAACTGGCCGTTCGTAGCCTAAAACAGGCCGTCGACCGCCAGCGGTTGGCATCCCCGAATCCTCAGTATCGAGAACGCCGTCACCGCACTAGAGGCGGCGCCACTGCGGAACGAGCGTTCCCACAAGCGGCGGGATCCACGCTTGGCCTGCCAAACCCTGTACTCCAAAACCCACCCGACTAAGGCAATGAGATGGAAGGCCAAAAAGGACCTAGCAACCAGCGATAAGGCCCTGGCCAGCCGTCCCGCATCTTACTATGCGGAACTCACCATAAATCCACAAACCAGCCCCGCCTTAGACAAAAGGCGAGGCCGGCCACCTGGACCTCAAAGTCCTAACTGAAAGGCCACACTGCCCAAACTGGACACAAATATGGCCAGGTACACAACTGGGGCAGGCCAGCTATAGGGTTAACCCGTATCCTGCCTGAACTCCCCGAACTCTGCACCCGTCTGCTGGGAATCCCCCAGAGTGCCAGGCACCACGGAGAGGGCCATAGCCCAGCAGACCCTTACTCTCCTACGCCCGGGAGCCCCCCCCCAGACTACAAAGGTGGCCGGGGAACGCATCTGACGACTCCCGGGCCCACGGGCCAGGGTCCAAAACCTGGACACTGACCACGGGACAAGGCATCAACGACCCCGTTATCCACCCCGGGGACATGCCTAGCCAAAAACAAACGCGTTTAGGGACAAGGACCTGTGCACACAACGGCGGACAAGCCGCAGGACCCTGTCGCTCGTAGAGGACAGGGCATTCACCACATGGACAACCGCTAGGTTGTCACCAAAAGTGCACGGTCTTGTCCCTGAACTGCTCCCCCCAAAGCCCTAAGGCCACTACTAAGGGGAAGAGCTCTAAAAACGTAAGGTCCTGAACCAACGAAGAGGCACTCCATTCCGGAGGCCATGCCTATTAAACCTGACCCAGAAAGCCCACCACACGCCGAGGTCAGCCCTGACCCCAGCGCAAAGGCGGGTACGATGATGGGGCAAACGGAGCCCCTTCATCGCATCATACAACCTCCTGGAAAAAGCCCTTCCAGGAACAACTACCCGACAGGCAAAATTAAGAATGCCTGCCAATTCCTGGAGCTGCCGTAGGGTCACCTTCCGGCAGCCCAGGACCTCATCAAGCTTCCGCTTAATCTTAACCAACTTCTCTAGGGGCAATCTAGCAGATTGCTCCTCCGAGTCCAATTCAATACCCAGGAAGGTAATCCTGGTGGCGGGGCCTTCGGTCTTCTCAGAGGCTAAAGGCACCCCTAATTGAGCACAAAGGGCTTCGAAGTCCCGCATCAAAGCAAAACATTGCTCCGAATGCGCAGGCCCCGCCAACAGGAAAACACCAAGGTAGTGAACGACCGTACCCAGACCACCTTGCCTCCTGAGCGCCCACTCCAAGAAGGTGCTAAAACTCAAAAAAAAAAGAGAGCACGAGACAGAGCACCCCATGGGCAAAGCTCTGTCCACGTAATAGCCCCCCTCGAAATGGAAGCCCAACAGCTCAAAGTCGTCTGGGTGTATGGGGAGGAGCCGGAATGCCGACTCAATGTCGCATTTTCCCCTAAGGGCTCCAACCCCACACTTCCTAACCATGGTCACGGTCGCATCAAAGGATGCGTACCGCACCGAACCAAGTTCGTCAGGAATGAAATCATTCACTGACTCCCCCTTAGCAAAAGACAAGTGGTGAATCAACCTAAATTCACCACTCGCCTTTCAGGGGACCACCCCTAAAGGGGACCCCTCCCATGCAAGGGATCCTGAATCCCTGAAAGAAACCTAGCAAGAGAGCAGCCGCTCTCGAGCGAGGGTGGTAGTCCCCCAACCAACCCTCGAGCGTGCTTACATACCTGGGCAGGGCCCGTTTTCCCCCAGTAGGTGGGGTTTGTACCCTGGACCCCCTCCCCTCGCAACCGTCCCCTTTTAGGGGCGGGCAAAAGGGGGCGGAGGCACTACAGCCTGCGTCGGCAGGGTCTGAACCCCCCGCCCCTGACACCAGGCCATAGCAAAAAGCTGCCCAGGGGCCCGTGCCCCCGCAGTAGGGGCCGGCGGGGGGCCAAACCTGATTACAGGTGCCCCCCCCGAAAAACCCCCAAGAAAACCAGGACCGGGTGGCCACTGTAATCCCCCCAACAGGACCCACCGGGGGGGGGGGCCTTCCTAGCTACCCTGGCCAAAGGCCTCATCACCTTCCTAGGCTACCAAACATTTAAATAATTAATGTTTGACTAGAACGGTGGTACTGAAGTTTGACTACGACTTTACTGAAAGAGTAGTAGATCCTTGGAACAAACTTCCAGCAGGCTTAATACTAGTCCCCAGAAACAGAATTTAACATGTTTGGATAAACATATATCCATCCTAAGATAAAATACAGTCAATATTATAAGGGCAGACTAGAGGGACCAATAGGTCTTTTCCTGCCCTCTGTGTGTCTATATAAATATATTAAATAATAGTAACCACAATTATCAATATCATTGTGTATGTTTTGTTTTACACCAGTTCTATTTTTGAACAGAAATGAAACCGGGGCCGCCCAGGCCCCAAAAGAGGGCAGCAAAATGGCCGCAGCCCACACGGGCAGCGCAGCAGCAGGAAGCTGCCGCCAAGGGCCTAACTGCCCTCCAACCGGGGCCCCGAATGGGGGGGGGGACGCACACGCGAGCCCTCCGCCCGACCCCCACCGTTCCCAAGCTCCAATAGAGGGGCCAACAGCCGAAGACGGCACAGGCCCAGCCTCACCGCTGGACCCGAAGCCCCAACCGCTCCACGAGCCTCCGATGAGGCTCTCAAGATGGCGGCCGCAACACGCGGCCGCCTTTCCGAGCCTGAGGAGAGACTGCAGGCCTCGGAAGGGCTGCTCCAGCTGCTCACACGAGCTGCAGCCTCTTCAAGCCTCCGACGAGGCTTCCAAAAGCGGCGGCCGCCCACGCGGCTGCCGAAAGGACTCCCCGAGCAGACAACCATGTGTCTGCTCAGATCTGCAGTCCGGGCGAAGGGAGAGCCCCGGGCCTGCTCGCCCTTATATAGGGCAAGCAGGCCCCGCCCGGACCAATCAGGAGCCTGGCCAATCAGGCCCTGATCTCCCGAGCGAAGTCTCGCATCGCGAGACTTCGCCCGGGATCCAAGATGGCGGCCGCCATGAGGGACCGTGTCTCCCGGTCCCTCCAGCAAAGCCTGCCAGCCGGGTAAGTCCGGCGCTGCCCATTGTTTAGTGACTACTTTTATAGATTTCATTATGCCAAAATATGATTTTTCTGATACTGAAATTGCTTTTCAAAAATAATATAAAAGTATGAAAGTATGAATCCAATACTGCATTTTAATTACTAAAATTGATATTCACCACATTCATAAGTGGGTATGTTTAATTACATAAATAATTATAATTTCCACAAAAGTTTTTTAAAAAGTCTATATAGAGATAATAGCTATATGACATTTTTAAATACAGTGGTACCTTTACCTAAGAACGCCTCTACTTAAGAATTGTTTAATAAGAACCCGGTGTTCAAGATTTTTTTGTTAAGAACCATTTTCTATGAACCTGAGCCGGAAAAATTTCTCAAGAAATTTGAGAGGGGCACGAAGACCTGGCCAGTTTCCTGCCATTCCCCCTATAATCCCAGTCATCTCGCGCTTTTCTGAGCTGCCAGAGGAGCCTTTCGGTGGTGCTTAAGGAGGCTTTGGCAGTCCAGATGGGAAGCGCGTGCTCCCCCTCGCCGCCTCAGAGTCCCTCTTTTTTTTTTAAGCCTTAAATTTTTGGATTTTTTTTAATTCCACTCACCTCACCTTCTTCCTTCGGCAGTGACTCTCCTCCTCCTCTTCTTCCTCCTCCCACCCAAATTCTGAGCTTTTATTTCTTTCCTAATGGGTTTTCACACATTATTTGCTTTTACATTGATTCCGATGGGAAAAATTGTTTCTACTTACAAACTTTTCTACTTATGAACCTGGTCATGGAACAAATTAAGTTCTTAAGGAGAGGTACCACTCTAATTGCTTTAACCTTGGACATAGAAATCATACTGATCAACCTTGTATTGCATTGATAAAAATTGTTCACAGTTATATGTTTTCCCTAGTATACTATAACTTAATCTATCAGCAAAAATCCTTACAATCATTACACGATTGCAAGGCCATATAGTGGCCATCTGGATTTGGTAGTCTGGATGTATTAGATGGATGAAAGGAAAATGGGGCGCTGGTATTACTGTTAAAATTGCCCTCTATCAATTTTCATGGCCCGTTATTACTGTTTCAATAATGCATTTTGGAGAAAAATGTATACAATGGCATAGTCTATGGCAGGATTATCAAACTCAATCCCCGTGGGCCAGATGTGGCCCGCGGGGTGCTTAGATGTGGCCCGTGGGGCTGCCTTGAAAACAGCGGACTGCCCCAAGGTGCCTCTGCTAGTGAAAATGGAGCTTTGCAGGGACATGCACAGCCCGCCCAGGCTCCATTTTCACCGACAAAGGGTTGCAGGAAGCCATCACAGCCAAAAACGGAGCTTGGGAGCTGATTTTCACTGGCAAAGCACTCGGGCCACAAGAGGCACCTCTGACATGAGTGGCATAAAGCTGGCCATGCCCACACTGAATACACCCGCACTGGCCCTCTGAGGTCAAACACAACCCTGATGCAGCTCTCAATGAAATCTGAGTTTGATACCCCTGGCTTATGACAATCTTTCCTAGCTCATGCTAGTTGAGAATTCTGGGAGTTGTAGTCCCGGATGGTGCAACAGTTCAGTGAAAAGAGGGAGAAAAACAATGACACAAATTATCTTCAGTGAATGCATTAATCTTTTCATGCAACTTGTTACATGCAATTATGTTGGAAAGAGAAAAAAATAGACCGCTATCACCTGCAATTTAGGCAAAGCTTTTGCGACCTTCAGTCAATGGGGAAGCCAGATTCACTTAACAACCAATGATTCACTTAACAACTGTGTCAAGAAAGGTTGTAAAAATGAGACAAAACTTTACAAACGTCTCACTTAGCAACATAAATTTTGGGTTCAAATGTGGTCATAAATTGAGGTTTACCTGTATTAGACTTATCTGACATCCCAGCCCAATGGTGAACAATCTTTTTTGCTGGAGAGGATTTATTTTCAGTGAATGGCTTGTAAGTTGTTTTGACTATGTTTCATACAAAAGCCCTTTAAAAAGTCCATTGATATACATAAATACATAAAATTACTCTGAAATATGATAATATCAGTGATTACTTATAGTATTATTTTCTTTCTGTGAAGAAGATGTAAATTGTAACTGTGCAACTAACTTTCCAACCATAACAGCAAAGAAAAGCATGTACCTATCAATTCCATGTATCTTTTTTTTCAAATCACAAACTTACCGGTACCTTCTAGAAATCAAGTGCAACAAACTCCATTAATGATTGAAAAAGCAGAGATTATTTTATGAACAAGGCATGTTTTTAGTGCTGCACATTGTCTTACCTTATATGATTTTTGAGGTAATTTAGTCCTATTTGAGAACATTTGTATATTTTATAAAAAAAACCCCACAATTTACTTTTTCTCTGAAGTTAACCTGAATGAAAATTATTCAGGAACAAGAAGTTTAACTTTATGTTCTGTGGTTACAGATTAACAGAGTTGGAAAGGACATTGTAGGTCATCTAGTCCAGCCCCCGCTCAAGCAGGAGCCCCTACACCCTTTCTGACAAATCATAGTCCAACTTCCTCTTGAAAGTCTCAATTGCTGGAGCTCTCACAACCTCTGAAAGCAAGCTGTTCCACCGATTGATCACTCTCACTGTCAGAAATTTTCTCCTTATTTCCAGGTTGAATCTCTCCTTGGTCAGTTTTCATCCATTATTCCTTGTCTGACTTTCTGATGCCTTGAAAAATAATCTGGGCCCCCTCCTTTGGCAGTTCCTCAAGTATTAAAACACTGCTATCATGTCTCCTCTTTGCTAGACTAGCCATGCCCTATTCTTGTAATTGCTCTTTCTATGTTTTAGACTTCACTCCCTTAATCATCCTAGTTGCTCTCTTCTGAACTTTTTCTAGAGTCTCTACATCTTTTTTGTAGTGTGGTGACCAAAACTGGATGCAGTGCTTTAGGTGTGGTCTAACCAAGGCTTTATAGAGTACTTTAGGTGTGGTTTAACTAAAGCTTTATATTCTAGGAGTTGAAGTCCACATATCATAGAAGAGCCAACTTTGCCTACTCCTGCTTTAGCCAATGGTTCAATTCTAGAATTCTTTCTTCTCTTACTGGATGTTGTCGTCTTGATAGTATTGATAAAAAGAACTACTTGTACACCTGAGTCGATTGAATATCATACAAAAATCTCATACAAATTTTACTATGCAAATGTAGATATGAACCCTAAAGATGAGAATTCTACATAGTAAATTAAAAATATATGTAACCTCATGAAAGACTGTTTCAGTATTGTGGATGGGAGACTATATTAGAATTAGTGCTTGAAAGAGCTGTTTTAATTTAGTGCCCTTTTTGTGTGGGAAGGAAGGGAGGGAGGGAGGGAGGGAGGGATAAAAGTGAAGAAAAGTTTTAAGATAGTGGCCAAAAAAATAAGAAGCACAGTATGTGTTAAATGCTGATACAACAAACTCTACCCATCATTCTTGCTCTCCTTCCCACTTGTTTTTTCTGGACTGTGAGATTTCTTTCAGCTATAAGAGATGAAGATAGTCATTTCAGAGCATTGTATTATGGTAATATATCTGTGGTAATGGTTCATAAATTATACCACCATATCATTTGTATTTTTCTTTTGAAAATTGCAATCCCGCTGCCTTTTAACTTGGCTAATGATGCACATTTTTATGATCCACTAGCCTTGTGTGGGAAGGAGTTATATTTTGCTGCAACTAATATCAAAGTAAAGGGGATATGTCGTATTCATTTCATGATATTATTTTATCGAATGCAGATAACACAGAATAGTTGCTCTATTTCCTCCATTAACATTCCTTGACAGTTTTTAGTTTTATCATTAGAAGATTTCTCTCTATACATTCATATACATGTCATTCAAATAAAATTAACTTAAAATAAAATCTTCAATATGATCTAGCATTATCATCTCCTATTACAGATTTGGCAATGCCCTTTTATTGTAAACTGAAAACAGCAATGACAAAGCACTAACAAATCTATGGATTTGGTAACTGCTATCATTTGTTCATTAAGCAATATACATGAAGTGTCTGCATAGAAACAGCCGGCCGCTATGAGCTCTGCGAGCCGAGACCTATCCAGGGTGCTGATTGGTGGCGCCGGCCCCAGACACAATGTAAGCGGGAAGTTTCCTCTTTGTGTATTGGCTGCTGCCTCAGGCAGCTAGGAATATAAAAGCCTGTGTATTGTTTTTATGCCTTAAGCCTGTACCTGCCACTGCTGGCATGTATTGTTATTAAACTTGTTATTAAACGAAGGCCTCGTCTATTATACTGGCAATGAGGGTCGAGCCTGTGTATGTGGATTCTGTTTGAGTATAGCACAGTAAGTGAGGATGTCGGTTCAACTTACCTTTCCCCCTTTCGACCCTCAAGGGGAGACGTGGGACTCATATGTCGCCCGGTTCGATTGTTTTCTAATCTCCAATGGCTACACAGAGATCTCTGGAGACCGTAAGAGGTCTTATTTTCTCGGGTTCTGCGGGCCTGAGATGTTTGAGACGGCACGGGCTTTATTCGCCCCTGTTACCATACATGACGTGCCGTGGGAGCAATTCCTCTCTACCTTGCAAGACCACTACGCCCCTGCCCCTTCCCGTTGTGCGAGGAGATATAAATTTTATCAGAGGAATCAAAATGAAGGGGAATCCATTAATGACTTTGTGGAGGGGAATCCATTAATGACTCTCCACCGGGCGGCTCTCTACGGCGAGTTCTCGGACCTAAATGACTATTTGTTGGATAGATTAGTTTTTGGGATGAGGGATGGACGCCTTAAGCGGCGTCTCCTGGCTACCCGAGATTTAACATTTCAAACAGCTCTTGCGGAAGCCCGAGCATTCGAGCTGTCCACCCAGTCTCTTGCGGCCATGGACAGCTCCGTAAATGTCACAAATAAGGGGCCTAGTCTCCCGGAGAAGCCGAAGGTTCCTATGGAGAAGGAGGATTCTGGTGACACGGAGGAAGAAGAGGTTTGCCAGCTGGCGGTCAACCGCAGCCGTGATCCGCCTGCTACCCGTCCCTGTCCTCCTTTATCACCGTGCCGAGGTTGCGGGGGAAGCCACTTTAGGTCAAATTGCCCTTTCAGGGATGCGGCGTGCAGGCGGTGCGGGGCCAGGGGCCACATTGCGAGGGTCTGCCGTTTCCGCAGATCCCCACCTGCAGCGCCTAGGGATCAGAGGGAGTCTCAGAACTTCAATGCCCGTTGGCAAAGAAAATTTTCCTCAACCCGGAGGGAGGAATGTAATGCTGTCTACAGCTCTCCGCGTCAAGCTACCTCGTACGTCCGGAAGACGTCGGGCTCCGCGGAAAAGATTTCAGTGGAGGTTTGCCTTGGAGACGCTTGGTGTTCAATGCAAGTGGACACTGGCTCCGCGTATTCTTTGGTTTCGTGGGCCACCCTGAAGCGTTGTTTTCCAAGACTAAGCAAGGGTCGTTTGCAGCCCTGCAATTCAACGTTGAGAGACTACCAAGGGGCGTCGATCCCAATTTTGGGGGAGGGTCGTTTTACTGTCCGATTTAAGTCCTTTGTAGGCAAGCTGCCTTTAATTGTGGTTGATGGGCCTTTCTCCAATTTGCTAGGTTTGGACTGGTTTCAGTCTTTGGGTTTGTCTCTTTCAGGGGTGAATGTGATTAATGGAAATTCTGAATTTGACAGACTTGCTAAGGAGTTTCCCTCAGTGTTCGATAACACTTTGGGTTGCTACACGGGAACTCCTATTTCTTTCAGTCTTGATCCCCAGGTACCTACAGTACGTCTCAAGGCTCACCGGGTTCCGATCCCTCTCCGGCCAAGGGTGGACGCTGAACTTGACCGTCTGATTGCGCAAGGAGTTTTGGAACCAGTGGACAAAGCGGCGTGGGAGACCCCATTAGTCATTGCCTTTAAGGGGGATGGGGGCATCCGGTTATGCGGGGATTACAAATGTTCAGTGAACCGGGCATTAGCGCATCACTCCTATCCATTGCCAGTGGTGCAGCAATTACTCCACACTTTGGGAAGCGGCAAGGTCTTTGCCAAGCTTGACCTGTCTCAAGCTTACCAGCAACTCCCCATGGACCCCCTTACAGCTGAGGCCCAGGCAATAATCACCCATAGGTTTTTTTTTAAATGCCATCGTCTCCAATTCGGAGTCTCCATTGCTCCAGGTATCTTTCAAGGGTTAATGGAACGATTATTATATGGGCTGGATGGGACTGTACCCTATTTCGATGACGTTCTGGTGTCAGGGAGTTCCATAGAAGAATTGTTATCTAGGGTTAAAAAAGTTTTAACTAAATTTAAAGAGGCGGGGTTAAAATTGAAACCACAGAAATGCGTTTTCGGGGTGCCGGAGGTGGAGTTCCTGGGTTTCAAGGTAGATGGGAAAGGTATCCACCCCACCCCCGAGAAAACGAGGGCAATCCAGGAGGCCCCCAGGCCCCAGTCAAAGGCGGAGCTTCAGGCGTTCTTGGGTCTGGTCAATTTTTATGCGGTCTTTATTCCGCACAAAGCATCGGTGGCCGAAGCATTACACAGGTTGCTGGACAACAGGTCTAGCTGGCATTGGGGTCACAGGGAGGAAGCCGCATTTGGTGCAGTTAAAAGGATCCTCGTTTCAAATGATGTGTTAGCACAGTATTCCCCTAGTCTGCCATTGATCCTCACATGCGACACCTCACAGTACGGGGTGGGGGCCGTCCTTAGCCACAGGTTGCCAAATGGCTCAGAAGCCCCCATTGCATTCTTTTCCCGTACCCTTGCCAAAGCTGAAAGGAACTACGGGCATATTGACAAGGAGGCTTTGGCGCTGATTGCAGGTGTCCACAGATTTCATGAGTACTTATATGGCCGTAAGTTCGAACTGGTCACGGATCACCAGCCCTTGTTGGGTCTTTTAGCAGGTAACCATCAGAGTCCCCTTGTATTGTCCCCGCGAATGTCACGCTGGATCATCTTTCTGGCTAATTATAACTACACACTGACTTACAAACCGGGTCGCCATATATCGCATGCCGACGCCCTCAGCAGATGCCCGCTGCAAGATTTGTTGTCGACCCCGCTCCGTCATGCCCTGTCTTAGCTCTGTCCGAGGGACCCTTGGTGCTGTCTGCTTATGAGGTGGCCAGGGAGACAGGGAAGGATCGTATTTTGGCCCAGGTGAGACAATGGGTGCTGAGGGGGTGGCCGAGTTCTGCCCCAGCTGAGCTGTTCTTTCCTTTCTGGCACTGTAGAACGGAGTTCTCCATAGAGAAGGGCACCTTATTAAGAGGTGAGAGGGTAGTGATACCAGACAAGTTATGGAACCAGGTGCTGGCTATTCTGCACAAGGGTCACCCTGGCATTGTAAGAATGAAGGGACTGGCTCGGGATTACATGTGGTGGCCGGGCATGGACAAGGAGATAGAGCAGAGGGTGTCAGACTGTGTTGCTTGCCAAGAGAGCAGACCGTTTCCGCCCCGAGCTGAACCCCTGGTTTGGGAACCACCATCAGGACCATGGACCCGTTTGCATATCGATTTGGCCGGACCGTTCATGGGTCAAACCTTTTTTATAACCGTTGACGCGTATTCTAAATGGGTGGAGGTAGCTCAGTTAAGGTCCACCCAAGCTCAGGCGGTAATAGACGAGCTAATGGCCCTTTTTGCCACGCACGGTTTCCCGGATCTGTTGGTTTCCGACAACGGGCCGCAGTTCACCTCCGTTCTCTTTGAATCATTCTTGGCCTCAGCTGGCATTAGGCATGCCTTATCATCGCCTTGGCATCCGGCCAGTAATGGCCAGGCTGAACGGGCAGTTCGGTTGGTGAAGGATGCGTTGAAGAAAATGCCTCAGGGCTCTTGGAAGGAAAACTTGGCAGATCTATTAATGGCCCAGCATTCCACCCCATGTGTAGCCACTGGTAGGACCCTGGCCGAGCTTCTGATGGGCCGGAAATTAAGGATTATATTGGATAGATTGCACCCAGGGTATACTAGAGCAGTGCAGTGGCCCGACCCGGCAGGCAGAAGAGTAAGTGTGGGGGATACGGTGTTCGTGCGGGCTTATGCCAGGAAGGCAATATGGGAAAGAGGAATAGTGAGCAGGGAACTGGGGCCCCGCTCGTACGAGGTGGTGTTACAGGATGGACGAATCTGGCATAGGCACCTGGATCAGGTACGCCTAGATAAGAGCAGTGACTATGAAGGACGGGTGGCCGTCGAACCACCCAGTGAGTTTGCCCGGGAACTTTCTAGCCAAGCCAGTAACTCTGGGATGCCAGCAGCAGACGGCTGTCAGGAGGCTGTGTGTGTTCCGCTTCCTAATTTGAACCTGGAGACGCTGGTCTCAGAACCTGTTTTAGTTCGGATCTCGGAGCCTCGCCGCTCTGAAAGAATTTGCCGTAGACCATCATATCTTAAGGATTATGTATGTGCTGACCAAAGGGGAAGGAGTGAAGTGTCTGCATAGAAACAGCCGGCCGCTATGAGCTCTGCAAGCCGAGACCTATCCAGGGTGCTGATTGGTGGCGCCGGCTCCAGATACAATGTAAGCGGGAAGTTTCCTCTTTGTGTATTGGCTGCTGCCTCAGGCAGCTAGGAATATAAAAGCCTGTGTATTGTTTTTATGCCTTAAGCCTGTACCTGCCACTGCTGGCATGTGTTGTTATTAAACCTGTTATTAAACGAAGGCCTCGTCTATTATAATACAAATCCCCAATGGCTGAAGTTTTTTGAATGATTCATGGTGTAGAATTGAAGACAATTTAGTAACAGTTCAACAAGACACTATATAGCAGTGGCTCCCAACCCCTTGGGCACCAGGGACCTGTTCCATAGAGAAAAGTTTTTTCACAGACCCAGAAGGGACAGGATTTTGCATGTTGCCTGCATCTCCAGGATGGGGATTTGCTTGTTTGTGTGGCCATCAAAACAAACATTAGGACAGCAGGATTACATGCACTCAGTCAATGGCACTGACTAAAATAGTCCCTGCAGTTTTATTGACAAGGTGGAACTGAGACTCATGGTCTCCTGAATTCTAGCCTGATCTGTTAGCCACAATTTTTTTCTCATTTTATTTCATTTAATTATCATTTTTCTTAGGTATGTATTCCTGCTTTTTTTCTGGGAGATCAAGCATTGTGTTGTCCAACTTTCCTCCAGGCCTATAAATTAACTTCGGTCTAAGGTCACATAATAAGCTTCCATAGCCAAGAGTGGGTGGACCCAACCTTCTCTATTTTTAGTCTAATACATTAACCAATTGCATTAACATTCAAATCCAGCATGGCCTATTCCGAAATTCTTTAGCAGTTCCCCCTAATCTATGAGCAGAAAACTGGTTCTGAGTTGCTCAGGGTTTTAGGTGCTATTAAAAAAAGCTTCACAATTGCATGTTTGAAATTCATTCGGTATCCTAGAAGCCTGTATCTTTCCCACAATGTAGTTGCTTGAGTGTCATATTGTATTTCTGGAGCCCTTTGTTCAAGTTGAAATGAAATTACTGTAAAATAGAAGCCTTAATCCTTAGAAACAATCCTGAATGAATAGTAGGTAACAATATCATAAGTCACTGAACTATCAAACAGAAAGAGCAGAACTCTTTTTACTTCCTCACTTAAAAAACTGTCCATTAGTATAAGTTTAGTACAGTGATCCCTCGATTATCGCAAGGGTTCCGTTCCAAGACCCCTTGCGATAATCGATTTTTTGCGATGTAGGGTTGCGGAAGTAAAAACACCATCTGCGCATGCGCGCCATTTTTTTCATGGCCGCGCATGCGCAGATGGTGGAGTTTGCGTGGGCGGCGGGGAAGACCCAGGGAAGGTTCCTTCGGCCGCCCAGCAGCTGATCTGCTAGGTAGCGCAGCAGTAGCGAGCAGACGAAGATTGGGGTTTCCCCTTTGCATGGGCGGCGGGGAAACCCCGATCTTCGTCTGCTCGCTGCTGCTGCGGCCGCCCAGCAGCTGATCTGCTCGGTAGCACAGCAGCAGCGAGCAGACGAAGATCGGGGTTTCCCTGCCGCCCACGCAAAGGGGAAACCCTGATTCGGCTCCTCGCTGCTGCTGCGCTACCGAGCAGATCAGCTGCTGGGCGGCCGCAGCAGCAGCAGCGAGCAGACGAAGATCGGGGTTTCCCCGCCGCCCACGCAAAGGGGAAACCCCAATCTTCGTCTGCTCGCTGCTGCTGCGCTACCGAGCAGATCAGCTGCTGAGCGGCCGAAGGAACCTTCCCTGGGTCTTCCCCGCTGATGCCCCCGCTCGCCCGCCCGCCCGCCGCCCGCCGCCCGCCAGCAAGAGGGGGAGAGATAGAGAAAGAGAGAGAAGGAAAGAAAGAGATGAGAGAGGGAGGAAGAGAGTGTGAGAGAGGAAGAAGCAAGATAGAGAAAGAGAGAGAGAAAGAAAGATGAGAAAGGAAGGAAGAGAGTGACGTCATCGGGTGGGAAAAATCGCGATATAGCATTTCGCGAAGAACGAGATCGTGAAAATCGAGGGATCACTGTATATTCCTAAAATATTAGCAGCTACATAATTCATGTACCTTGTCCCAAAAGGAACAAGTATCTTAGGTATTGTTTAGGTTTCCAAGCCACCGCGTGCTTTTCCAGAATTGAATTAAGTGCTTCTTGTTTTAAGCAGGCTGACATAATTTATTCAGCTGATATTTGCTAAATCAGCTTATTTTGGCCAGTTCAAACTCAAGTTGAGATCATGTACTAGGATTATCTTTCTAAGGCCTCACAAAGTAAAGCTGTTTCTCGTCATTGGCACAAAATGATGTAGAACATTTTAACTGATGCTACACTAAAAACAGTAATAAATTGTTATCAAGAAGAATTGTGTTATGCTCACAGTAATCTTTAAGAGGCTCCAGTTCAGGATCCACAAGATGAAATGACAATAAATTCATAACCAGAATATATTCTTCTGAATTGTTGCCTGATTATTCAATGGAGGTAATTAAATAATCCTATATTTATTGATTATAAATCAAATTCATTCATGGATTGATTGATTCATAAAATTTATTAGTCACTCATCTTACCACAGGTTCCTCTGGACAGCTTACAATAATAAAAGATAAAAATTGTATAAAATAAACTTATAAATAAATTAACACAAAGCCAAACACGACCCAGTTAAAGATTGGGAGCGTGGAAGCAGAATTGGGAACTGAGGTAGAATCTGTTTTAATCTATCAATCTGTGATGCTCTCTCATTGAGCCCCAAGAGAGCACTGTGATGCTCTCTCATTGAGCCCCAAGCTAATTTATACTCCTCACCACAAAATAACCCTGATAATAGCAGTATAGATTCAAATGATCTTATGGATTTTATGCTTTTGTGTTTTAGTATTTTTCGGTGAAGAAAACACGCACCTCCTATTGTCTTACCAGAATCTAACACTTTAATAAAATTTTCATGCCTTTAAAAAGGATGCAAATAAAATATAAAAATTGATTATGTGCCAGCTAAATGACTATGTGTTCCTAACCTGGTCTTTTGGGTCTTCAGTGGTAAACGTATTGCCGCTGAAACTGATTCCATACACCTACTTTTGATCACTCTTTTTTCTTGCTTTCCATCTTTCCTGGTACTAGGCTTCTCTAGGAAGCTAGATCTTCACATAATGTGTCCAGACTAAGAAAGTTTGCCCAAAGCCTGGGATAATGCATTTGATGATCCATTTGTTTACTTTGCCTTTTTGTGGTACTGTCAGGAGTTTTCTCCAACACAAAAGTTCAAAAGTGCCAATATTGTTCATGTTCTGCTTTTTCAAAGTCTACCATTGTCTTACATTGAGTATCATAGGAAATACGATTACTTACATGAGTCTGATCTTTGTAATTATAGACACTTAATGACATCAGAATATCTTTCCAAGACCTTCATGGCTGTTCTACCCATCACTAGTCTGTAACATATTTCATGACTGTTTGTTCCTTTGCTATTGATGGTTGATCTTAACAGGCACAATCTATCCATCACTTCAATATTTTTAGTGCTAATTCTAAGAATGATTGCTATTCCCGTTGTCATGGAATTATCTATTTGAAACTCATATATATCTTTTCAAAGAAGCAGCTTCTCCCTTATTTTAGATGTTACAGTAGAAACACAAAGAGAGTGTATGAGAGTGTTTTATTTTGTACAAAAGATATAAAGATCAAAATAATATTTCAAGACAGATGTTGCCAGAGAGCACTGTTCTTCTTCTTTTTCTTCTTTTTTTTTATTAGAACTGAAATATTATCTTGGCTCAGAAATTTTCTCTGGAAATGTTAGCAAACAAATTGGGATAGAATTCATGATCACCTTCTTGAGGTGAGATTAAAACATAATCTCTGTATCTTTTACTTTTCCATTAGTCAATCAACAGTTTAGTAGTAGGCCTATAAAAGTTTGTTTGTTTTACATGAAAAATGTTTATAATATATTTTTAGGACAATAAATCATTTTTATCTCCTGAGATATGTGAAATTCCAAGAACTTAGTCAAAATGCTATAAGTTTATGATTTCAGGATAGTTATAAAGTTCCATCCAATTTGCCAACTCCTTATTTTAAATGACTATCATTGATTTCTTCAGTTCTTCTGTTCTTAACCATTAAGTCTTCCTGTGGTTTAGGATGACCTATTATTTTAGTTCCTTAATAGACTCACTTGAATGATAATGATAATGACTTCCTTTCCTTTAGGAATGATTTTGAATGATTAAGTTATTTTTGAACAGTATTGACAAATATGGATAGAGCTAAAAATGAATGTTAGTTTTAGTTTTGGATTTTTAAAAAACCTTCAAAAATAGGATAGCTAATTTTTGTCTCTTAAACTAAGCACACCAACATATTTAAAAGAGTCTGTTCACTGGATTCCAAATAAGACATTACAGATGTGTGAAAGATTCAAGTCTCCAGAGCATAATACTAGGTTACAAAACCTTGCCTACTTCTGGAGTTATGCATTGGTATACTTTTATACTCTTTTATTGGTTTGAAAATTTTTATATAAAGATATTATAAAAATCTGCATTTAAATTCACAATGTTATATCAAATAAAATCATTTTTAAAGAATGAAAAGAAACAAACAAATGGGTTATGAATACATGTTACACAGAGAAATAAGAATTAGGGAACCCACATTCATTAGGGAACTATAATTTAGGAACCCACATTGATATAGTTACAAAATGAAACCTGTCCTTAACTGCAGAGTTTTTAAAAACTCTTTATTACTGTGTTAACTTTTCCAACAGTACATTTCCACACATTTTCAAACTGCTCAGGCAAAAAAGGTTTTACTTTACTTTTCTAATGTTAGAGATACTAAACATGGCAGGAATTGAGTTAATTTACTGTACTTTGTAATGCATAAGAAAATCAAATAGCACAGGAAGAAATGCTAGTTTTAATATTTATTTTTTCTTTTATTGTTGCAACCAATCAAACAAGAAAATATTCCCAACAATATTTCTGAATGATTTTCTCCTAAAATATGCATTTCCTAAAGTTATGCCTTTCTATATGCATAATAATAATAATAATAATAATAATAATAATAATAATAATAGCCTTTATTGTCATTGCACATCATGTATGCAGTAGTTTTAGCCTCATTGGTCCAATCCATGACAAAAAATACAGACAACATGAATAGTGTAAAGAATAATCCCTCTGCAAGTAATTAGAAAAGAAAAAGAAAAGCTATTCATATGCTTCCACACGTGCATGGAGTGATTGTGGTTGTGTTTTAGAGTCTGACAGTCCAAGGATAGAAAGTATTTTAAAACCTATTTCTTTGGCTGGCTATGTCTTGATGTCTTCTGCCCGATGATAGAAGTGTGAACAGACACTGACCAGGGTGTGAATCATATCTGAGTATCTTTCTTACACTGCTAAGGCAGCTGAGACCTGGCAATATCATCCAGTGGTGTTGGAGGGCAACCAATGGTTTCTTGTGCTGAATTGATCTCTCTCTCTGTAATGCCTTCCTGTTAGCATCAGTTAAACAACGTACCATACTTTAATGCTTTATGTGAGGACACTTTCTATTGTGGACTTTAAGGAAATGAAGTCTCTGTTGGGCCTTGCCAATCTTCAGGGATGTATTTTTTTTCCAGGTGAGATCTTAAACTAATAAGCACTCCCAAGAATTTAAAAGAGGTAATCCTCTCCACACAGCCCCCCTTGATATACAGTGGGGTAGGTTCCTCTCTGTGCTTCTGAAAATTTAGCATTTGTCTCCAGCAATTTAGCCTGGAATTCTCCTTTGTCTTACTAATATTTAGATACCTTCTGGACTTCTTCTCTGTTTGCTGATTCACGCCCTCCATTTATGAGACCCAGAACCATTGTGTCATCTGCAAACTTTATTATTATGTTAGATGGATCAGAGGATATGCAGTCATGTGTATAGAGTGAGTACAGGTAGGGGGCTGAACACACAGCCTGGAAGGGAGCCTTCAGGTGAAAGATGTAAAGGACTCAGCCCTTTCTGTTTGTGAACAATCTTTCAGGAACTTTTTGATCCAGCCACAAGTGAGGGGAAGGAAATTCAGATCAGACAGCTTTTCAATGAGAATGCCTGGTAAGATAGTATTAAAGGCCGAGCTGTAGTCTATAAAAAGCATTATGACATAATTCCCAGATTTCTCAAGGTGGCTCAGTGCAATATATAGAGCAGCAGTGATGGTGCCCCCTGTTGACCTGTTGCTTCTATAAGCAAACTGGTGTTGATCAAAATTTGGTGGAAGGCAGGACCAGTCTTTCAAAGCACTTCATCACTACAGATTCAGGCTGTTTAGGGCTGCTTTCTTTGGAACTGGGATAATTGTGGCTGATTTCAAGCCTGATGCAGGAAGATGTTAAAAATCCTTGTCAGGACCCCTGTTAACTGATCAGCATAGTTTTTTTACCACTTTCCCAAGCACCTGTCTAGGTCTGCAGCTTAGAATAGAATGGAACGGAACGGAGCAGAACAGAATTTTATTGGCCAAGTGTGATTGGACACACAAGGAATTTGTCTTGGTGTTGGGATTTACAGCCTTCAGCACAGCTCTCACTTGATGTTCTTCCAGGGCGAGTGGTTGGAGATTATCGGACCATTGGGCTAGAGCCACAGAGACAGATCTTTTGACCTCAAAGTGGGTGAAGAAACTATTTAGCTCCTCCACTAGCAGGGCCTCAGCATTGGCTATTTTCTTCATATTGTCCTTTTAGTAGGTTAGGTGTTGTAGCCCCTGCCATACCTGTCTTGAGTTATTATCTTACAGCTGCTTGTCTATCTTTTGTTTATATTTCTGTTTAGCTATCTTAATGCCTCTTCTCAAGTTTGCCCAGGTAGTTGTATTCAACTTCATTTCTTGCCTTGAAGGTGAAGGTTTGTGTTGTGGTTAGCTCTGGCCCAGCTCCTGCCCCAAGGACTGTGGATGTGGGGAAGACATCCACATGCTGCAGGCCTGTTCCCCCCCCCCCCCCCCCCGGTGGAATCTGCTGATGAAGGCTCCTCTGACCAAGAAGACATGAGTGACAGGGAGGAGGAGAGTGTGGCAGACAGCTCAGAAGGAGATTTCACCTGTGGTTGGGTGGGGCTGTGGTAATTAGTGAGGCTGCTATAAATAGCAGCCTGTGGATTTGGCCATTGTGGAGGATTATCTGATCCTTGTGTTTCGTGACTGCTTTACTGACTTTGACCTTTTGTGTGCTGATTTTTCCTTGCTTTGAAACTAAACGAGAGCAAAGTGTGTTTCACCTTGTGAAAGAAGAAGGACTGTGAATTGCCTCACAGCTGCAATCTAAGTATCACAGAACTGATAAGGGACTTGTACAAATTACCAGTTTGTTTGGAGACAAGTGCTCTTTGCTATACCAAAAGAGGGCTTAGTTTAAGTGACTTTTCATTATAAAGAACATTGTTTTGAATTTTCAAACGTGTGTGTGTCTGAAATTTGTACCTGTGAATTTTTGGGAGAAGTCTACCAGAGAGCCCGACAGAAAAGTTTGGGCTCTCAGAAATGATTTTACCTCCACCAACTTGGATGATTTTTAAAAAATGAATTATTATTTCTAGGATAACAGGGCAAAATGTAGAATATTAATAAGAGACAAAAGTAATGGTGTTTTGACTGTATATTAGAGCAGATGGTGCTCATCCTGTTAATTCACTTAAAAAAAAACAAAATTAAGGAGTATGTTCCATTCACACATCAGTGCTGTTCTCTAATCCACATACAAATAATACTTGCTTTCCAAAAATCCCTTTCCTGGTTTAGCTTTCTTTAGGTTTTATTAAAAGAGTGCGGCAATGAAGAAGCACGTTATCAAACTTATTATCAAACATTTAGTAGAATAGCAATGAAGACCTTGGAAAACATATTCAGATGTTGGAATGTATCGGACCAGGATATCTGCGAGACCGCCTTCTGCCGCACGAATCCCAGCGACCGGTTAGGTCCCACAGAGTTGGCCTTCTCCGGGCTAAACAATGTTATCTGGCGGGACCCAGGGGAAGAGCCTTCTCTGTGGTGGCTCCGACCATCTGGAACCAGCTCCCCCCAGAGATCAGGATTGCCCCCACCCTCCTTGCCTTTCATAAACTTCTTAAAACCCACCTCTGCCGCCAGGCATGGGGGAATTGAAACATCTCCCCCTTGCCCATGTAGTTTTTGTGTATGATTCGATTATGTGTTGTTTTTTATATATTGGGGTTTCTTTTTTTGGACTTTTTAATCTAAAACTGTAACTTAGATTTTTAAATATAAGATTTGTTACTATGTATTGTTCTTCACCATTGTTGTGAGCCGCCCCGAGTCTGCGGAGAGGGGCGGCATATAAATTCAATAAATCTAATCTAATCTAATCTACATCCATAAAGTTAAAAACAGTGAGAACAATGGTTTCCCTATAACAGTCTATCAAAGCAAAGCATTGTCAAAGGATAGGAAGAGTATTGATACTTATGAACTTTGGTATCAGAGAAAATACCATGAATAAAAAGAAAACAAACAAATAGACAATGCAAAACAAATCAATGCAAAGCAACTATGCTCAAATTATCATATATTGGACATATTATGCCAAGATCTAGCTCTCTCAACAAGGTCTACAATGTGGGGACTGGTGGGAGGAAAAATAAGAAGATGACTAGCAGTTGATAGACTCAATTACAGTGGCAATGTAAAGGTCTGAATTACCAGGTGGGTGATAAATCATCTGGAAAATCTATGATTGCTTTGGGCCTCAACCATTTGGAAGATAGGTCATTACAAGCACATTCCAGCTAGCAACTTCCACATGAATATTGTTTTTACATAATAAATTTTCTGCTGTTCTTTTAAAAAACTTTATTTTAAAATGTTTAAGGTTTTCATGCTACTGAATCAGCCATTTTAATCCTATAAATCCCTTTAATTAAAAAAATGATTTTTAAAACTTTTCTTTTTTTAAATTAGCAAAATTGTCAACATTTCCTTTTTGGCACAGTGGCTAAAACTGAATCTAATCTTAAAATGGTCTGGTGAAATTCTTCTTTCAAAATTTAAGTCTAAATTCAAGCATTCTAATTCAGGAGCCATTTTGATGTAGTGATTAAGGCCGCAGGCTAGAAACTGGGAGACCGTGAGTTAAAGATTCATTTGGTAATTATGGTTCATTCCAGTTTAGGTCACTTCAGAAGCAAACTCTGTTGGGCATAATATTATTGATTTCCCCATAAATGATACGCTACAGATATAAAATCATACCAATTAACTATAAAACAAAGGAAAGTTGTTTGATTTTTAAAAAATAACAAGCACCACACTTCTACAAATATTTTTAGTCAGCTATAACCATATAATTCCTGTTTCAACTTTAACACTAATCTAAAGTGACAAACATAATACTTCGTAACAAAAGCAACAGAACATATCCCTATTATTCTCAAGCCAGCAATTGTTAAAACATAATGTGAACTACAAATAACTTTAGAATGCATCCATTTAGTGAAGAAAGAAGGTAGGAGTGCAGGATCAAGTTGCAACTTAAAGATTAGTTTCTTTTTCTTGGGTTAAATTTGTTGACCCATGCTATATCCTGAGATGCCTATATTACTCTTACAACTGGGAGTTCAACCTCTTGTGAAATAAACATTGAAAATATATAAGTAAACAGTTTGTTTTAGTTCGAGGTAGAAAACTCTTTTAATTGAGTTTTAGTGATAGATGAAAGCCATATCATTGCTAAGATCTCTTGTACTGGAAAATTGGCTTTCACAGTATTTGTCTACAAAGGATCCTTTTTTTCTTTGTATTCATTATACAGCAATAAAGGGGAAAATACTTCACACCCGTGTAAACTAATTTTATTTTTGTGGGATGCTAGTTTGGCAATATCCCTCAAAAGGTTATATAATTAAATACAATACCTGTGAAACAGAATTATTCCACTGAGATTCTAATCACTAGTTCTAAGATGAACCCTCATAAACAGTAATTAGAAACTTGGAGGATCTTTGTGAATGTCATTTTAGGGTGCTATGAATTAACTCTACCCATCTAAAATTTACATACATTGTAACATATTTCCAACATCACACATCCAAATTTCATGCCTAAAGCAGAACTAACCTGGACTCTAGCTACTACATCAACTAGCTCTTGAGTTTGCAGTTGAAATTTTGAAAGAAGAATGTGTTCATGTACACATAACCAACCTGCAGTTTAATTATTTAATTATAGTTCACACTGCCAGCCAGATATTTAGTCTGGAGCAGGTGTCTCCAGTTTTGCTTGAAGGAGCTTTGCTGGCTGAGGAATTCTGGGAGTTGATGTCCATAAGTCTCAAATTTGCTAAAGTTGGAGACCCCAGGTCTGAAGTAAGTGTGGCTATGGATCCAGAGCACTTTTTTTCTTTTGAATATGAAATGCTGCAGAGCTCTAGATTCCCTAAATGTTACTTGCATTCTCTTCCACAAGTTGTCTTCATGCATGTTGTCTCTATAATCAATGTATACACATACACAAACAATGTTTATAATGGGCAGTTGAAGTAAGATGCACATTAACTAAATGAAATGTAGGTTGAATGGTTATTTGGTGATTTCTATTAGCATTTCCAACTCTGTAGTCATTACTTACCTGAAATGTTACAGCTTTAAAAATCCTAGGACTGGTTAGTAGAAAAGTTGAAAGCCCACAAATGATAAAAGGAAGTAACCTTTACCATTAAACATTTTTACAAAGGATCGCAAACGAACTCTAAACACGGACCTTACAAGAAGTAACTGAAATAAGTCTCAGGAGAAGGGTGGCATAAAAATTGAATAAATAAATAAATAAAATAAATAAATAAATAAAATAAATAAGTAATTAAAAGATAGGTAAGCAGTAAATTTAGTCCAAAAGATTTAAAAAATCTTAATACTGGACCAATCACAAAAAGAGATTTCCACTGAGATGAAACATTTGCAGAAAATGTGTTTGCCTTTTGACCTCTAATGAAAACTTTCTGACAAAAAGTATCCCAATTCATTCTAACCAGCTTTTGAATAAAGTGATTAATTGCAAACTGGCCGGGGCAATGTCTTTATTTCTTAACATCAAAGTCTTTAATTGCAGAACTACTCATGTTGACTTAAGTATGATCAATGGATCGCAGCTGTAAAGCTTTTCACATAAAGCACAGTCTAGTAAACTAGCTAATATTGTAGAAGATATTTATAAGAATCACCTGGAACTAAGCCCTTAAGGCAACTCAAATGGTATCAACAAAGGCTGAGAATAATTCTTTGGTTGCTAAATATATAATCAAATATTGTCTTATTATTTATACTGTGTGTCAGATTCCAGTCCATCCATTATTTAAGTCAAGCGATTTTATGGTGAGAATGGCAAAATATATGATTGTATTTTGCATTATTTTTATTGTATTTTTATACTAGTTTTAAGCAAAGCTCAGTAAACTAAGCTAAAATAAGATAACTGTTTTTGTCGTTTTTTTCCTGTCAATAACTGATGCATTTAAAAAATGAAATTAGGATACCCACTTTCAAAAGAAAACATGGCAAAATGTTGAAAGTCCACCTGAGCTAATAGCACTATCTGGGATGGAACGGTCTAACCAAGTTTCAATTGCACTGATGATACAGCAGTTTCTCACCTGATATTATTATTATTAACTCTACATTCATGTAATACATTTTAGGCTTGAAGGAGCACCTTAGCAAACAAAATAGATGACAGTGACTCTCTGTATGCCTAATTGTTTAGCCTAGTTGTTAACCTTCCATGTTTGCTTCGTTTCTCATTTCGATTACACAACTTCGACTACTGCAATGCTCTCTACATGGGGCTACCTTTGTAGAGTGTTTGGAAACTTTAAATCGTCCAAAATGCAGCTGCATGAGCAGTATTGGGCCTCCGGAGGCATGCCCATATCTCAACATCACTCCGTGGACTGCACTGGCTGTCAATTGGTTTCAGGGCACAATTCAAAATGTTGGTTATGACCTATAAAGCCCTACATGGCATAGGACCAGATTATCTCCGAGACCGCCCTCAGCCGCATGAATCTCAGTGTCCGGTGAGATCCCACAGAGTTGGTCTTCTCAGGGTCCCTTCAACCAGACAATGTGGGTTGCTGAGGCCTAGGAGAAGTGCCTTCTCTGCGGGGGTGCCGGCCCTCTGGAACCAGTTCCACCCAGAGATCCGCACTTCCCCCACCCTTCTTGCTTTCTGAAAAAGTTTGAAGACTCATCTTTGCGGCCAGGCCTGGGGCCATTAGATCTCCCCCCCCCCCGACCAATCTACTGATTGAGTGAATGATAATTGAATGTTTTAAGTTTTTAGGATTTTTTAAAGTCTTTTAACTGTTATTAATTGGATCTAATTGTTTTATTATGTATTTTATGTTTGTTGTGAGCCGCCTTGAGTCCACGGAGAGGGGCGGCATACAAGATAAATAAATAAATAAATAAATAAACAAACAAACAAATAAACAAACAAACAAACAAACAAACAAACAAACAAACAATCAATCAAACAATCAAACAATCAAACAAACAAACAAACAAACAAACTAACTAACTAACAAGCTAGCTAGCTAGCTAGCTAACTAACTAACTAACTAACTAACTAACTAACTAACTAACTAACTAACTTCCACTTCAGAAGACAGTTGGTGCTGGAATGAGGCTTCTCCGTTTAACAGGCTGTTCCCACCACCCAAAACCCCAAGAACTTTCAGTGATTGCAGTCAATTTCTCATCCTCCACAAAACCCACCAACATTTCTGCTGCTGACACCTTCAACCAAAACAGCCCAAGGCAACACAGACTTTCGAAAACAGCTTTATCAATAGTTCTTCTCTTGGTAAATATCACCAAGTCAGAGAGGGTATTCAGCTGGTTTGGACTGGTTCGGGCAAACTGCCCCACCCACCCCTGCCACCTTGGTGCTATGCTGTCCTATTTAGCCTTGTTTTAAGGCCATGCACCTGTGTGCAAGCCAGTATTGAGTTGCAATTGGTACAGTCAGGTGCACAGTCCCAGTTGGAAAAATGGAGCTGTTCGCGTAGCTCCAGCTGACTGGCAGGCAGGCACATGCGTCGGTGTGAGATTTGGGTTCCTGCACATGTGCAGAAGCTGAATCTTGCATGAAGATGCTCGTGCACGTGAGATTTCACTGATTTTCATTCACGCATGCATGGAAACAAAGAAATCACCCCAAATCGGTGAAATCTCTCATGCACTAGTGTCCTTGCCCGAGATTTGGCTTTGTTCATGCACAGGAAGCAAAAGCTTGCACTAATGCATGCACCCTCATGTGCCGGACATTCCTGTGCCCACCGCCAGAGGCACAACAGTAGCACCGGCAAAGGGCAGCCCTTCCCTCATGCAAGCCACATGTGTGAGCAAAGCACACGCGTGGAAGGCCATGCGCATGCCCAGAGGGTGCATGCACGACCAAAGCTAGCATGTGCCTGCACACAGCACATGTTAATGCTGGGTGAACCAGCAGGGAAATTATGTGAATCCCAGCTCTGTACCAAATCCAATATAAAGTAATGACAGTTTAGTAATACAATTCTGATTTCTTGTCACAAAAAGAATCACTAAAACTGGATAGCACTTTGATCTCCAAAACTCTTGAGAGCCAACACAGCTGCAGACAAGCAAGGAGCTGCCATTTTTAAAAATTTATTTATTTATTTATTTATTATTTATTTATTATTTATTTATTTATTTATTTATTCATTCATTCATTCATTCATCCATCCATCCATCCATCCATCCATCTATCAATTTATTTATTTGTCAAACAAGTATACTATTATAGTACATATTAACATAACATAACATAAGTAGAACATAGTAATAGAAAGGATAATAAGACAGTAAGACAGGGACATTAGGCACAAAAGTGCATTTATGCACGCCCCTTACAGACCTCTTAGAAAAGGGGAGAGGTCAATTGTAGATAATGTAAGGTTGAAGATTTTGGGGTTGGGGGAAGCAACAACAGAGTCAGGTAATGAGTTCCAGGTGATGACCACTCTATTGCTGAAATTGTATTTTCTGCAGTCAAGTTTGGAGCGATTTACATTCAGTTTGTATCTATTACGTGCTCTTGTGTTGTTGTTAAAGTTGAAGTAGTCACTGACAGGGAGTACATTATGATGTATGATTTTATGAACAACAGTTAGTTCAGAGACGACGTAGTTGTGAATTTAGTATTTGAAGTCTGGAGGAGTAGGGAAATTTGTTATGTGAGGAGTTATTTTTATTATTAATTATCATTATTATTTGTTTCAGAAGTAGTCATATTTTTATTTTGTAAGCATATATATAAAAACACAATGAAATTCCTTTTTTCCCCCTACAACAACCTCGTTTTAGTTAGGTTTGGCCAATATGCTTTGCCGAAAACTGAATGAGGTTCTATAGCAAAGAGTGGATTAGAACCTGTGATTGCTGTTCTTAATTCAGCACCACCATCACTACACCATTTGAGTGGCCATTCATTAGTTTGTGATTTATCTGATTATTAGAATTGTAAAGTTGGAAGGAACATTTGGGCCATTCAGTACAATGCATAAATCCAGGAAGTATCATGCCTAAAAATGTTCTTTCCATCTGTATAATTCTATAGTTGCCCCATTCAAAGCAGAATAGAAATTAAAAAAAGTATTGCTGTTTTTATGAATAAGCTCTTTATAATTTTTACTCCAGCAAATTTTGAAAGCCATAAATTGTAAACCACTTCTCCAAGACAATGAGTGGACTTTATGTCATATTTCAATACTCAAACACAATATGAAGTTACCAAGGCTTCAACAAATTCCTGTAAACCATGAGGAAAAGGATCATCTAAAAAGTTTATTATATTCTTTTCCCCAAAGGTGCTCTTTCAAGCGGCAACTGGACTTTCTGGAATCTTTCCATTCCCCACCATCCAGCTAGAGCTGAAGAATCTTCTTGGATGAGAAGCAAAATGTCTTCAAAGAAAAAATAGAAAGTCCAGTTGCCTCTTGAAAAAAGCACTTTTGGGACAACTATGATCTGGATGATTGAAAATCTCCATGAATATTGCATTCCTACTCTTTTTTCTTCTTTTCAGGCATAATTAGGCTCCAGTTTTATCTTATTCTTTTACTTTTTTCCATAAAGAAAAATGGGAATAAATGTTTTTTCCTCTCTATCATCATGGTAATAGCTTTAAACTTTTCACAGCTGAGAATGACAGGCAGTACATTAAAAATATGTTTATTTTTATTTGGAGGATGAAATCTGCACATCTTCAATCAAGAGAACCCTGCTCCTTCTAGGATATCACGTTTTCAAAGCAGTCAAAGCAATGTAATTTTTTTATATGGAAAAATACTTTACATATTTACTGACATTGTAACTGCAGGGTGCACTCTACCAGCCTCATAGACGCTGATTGGGTACAGTTGGAAATGAATATGAACAGTCGCCTCCTAGTTTCATTTGTTTCAATTCCAGAAAATAAGGGAGAATTTTAGTCCTGTTGAAAACCAATTGTTAGTAGCAAAATTATTTGCTCCCTGCTGCTACAACAGATTCAGTGCTGCACATACAGCCTTAATCTAATGCCCAAAATTAGACATGCTATTGGAATACTAATGGCAGGCTCTCAAAGAGAAATCAGAGGTTGATAATTTGACATAAAACATATGAAGAGATCACAAAATAATCTCATCGATTACTCTCCTATTTAAGTTACTTTGCAATGAAGAAAAATGTAGGAAGTGCATTGAACATTTTTCTGTTATATGTCTCTTGCTTGTCAAGGTACTCCTAGACATCTAGTGAGTTCATTGTTAACCATTGTTATTCATTGCTTCTTTAAATGTAGGACTACTGCAAATAATAATAGTTTTCAGATGTGATGTAACCAATTGAAAGAGGATCATAGCTCAGTGGTCAATTCCATAATTAGCATGATTCAGTCTGCAATAACTCAAATAAAGCAGCAAAAGATAAAAATTTGCCAGACATGAACAATCAGTTCAATTTACCAGTTTTATTGCTCCAGCCTTTATGAATCTTCTCAGGAATTTTTCATTGCTCCAGACTTTAACAGACAAATTTTCTCAGACCCCAGTCAGCCTAGATAAAGTTCAATGCCATTCAAGGAGAATCAGTTTCAAGGGGAATCAGATTTTGCCCCCTTATGGCCATGTAGGGATTCTAAACTAATTCCCCATTTGACTCTTCCCCCTGATTTACCCAGACTTTCTCTGACAAATTCCTATTGGAAAGCCTACCTTGCCATTCAGGTTGAGGTCTCCTAATGGAGAGCATGGATAATGTGTCTGGGGTGTGGGGGAAAAATACACCTTATATTAAAGTGACCAGATTGTAACCTCAGCAAAGCGGGACACAATTGTGGGGGAGATGGGGTTGTGGACGCCGGCGTGAGCCCAAACTCGTGAAGGTTTCAATTGTTTTAAAGCCTTTTCTCCTCAGAGCCATGAACGTTGAAACAAACAAAGAAACCAAGACTCCCCGGGGAAACATTTGAGTCCCAACCCCTTTGTATCTTTTTGCAATCCCAGACGGGCATTTTGGCTCCCTTGTAGAGTGTTGGGAGGTGGGAGACCACAAACAGAACTCAGCTGCGGTCTTCAGACCGCCAAAACCTCACAGCGTCCGAGGGTGACAGGTTGGCAAGGCAGGTATCTCCACTGACTTACCAGGAAGGGGAGATGGAGGAATAGCATGAGGACTGGCAGGCCTCTTGGTGGGGGGGAAGTACTGAGGGGCTCCTCCTTCTCAGAATGCAAATAAACCACACCCCTTTTAAGACCCAGCCAACACTACCTTCCCCATCCCTGCGCATCTCTCTTGCCCTGGCTTTCGCTTCATCCCGCCGTTTCCCCGCAGTTCAAAAGGAGGCATCAAGAAGTGAAAGGCAATGATGAAACTGCAAGGAAACCACGGGGCGAAGCGAAAGCCGGCGTGGGAGAGAAGCATGGGGGTGGGGAAGGCACCATCAGCTGGGTCTTAAAAGGGGCATGGTTTATTTGCATTCTGAGAAGGAGGAGCCCCTCAGTGCTTCCCCCTGCCAAGCGACCTGCCAGTTCTTGCACCTCATTGATACATGCTTAAAGTAAGGTGACCAGACATCCCATTTTTAAAAAATCAGGACTTTTAAAAAAACGCCATGGGATGCAGGACAAATTGTTCAAAAGTGGGACTGTCCTGCCAAAAGTGGGATGTCTGGTCACCTTACCCTATATCCAGTAATGGGCAGCCAAATATTTTACCGCCACACTGTGGGTGTGGCTTATTTTGTGGGTGTGGCTTGATGATCACGTGACTGGGTAGGAGTGGCTTGCTGGCCATGTGACCAGGTGGGAGTGGCTTGAATGATCATCATCGTTCAAGGGAACTGTTAAGTCCTCGACTTACAGCCTCACCAGTGTCACTTTCTGGGGTGACAATTTGCTCCTTCCTGGGTCTCTCCCTGCCTCAGGCTGGGTAGCTAGGTGAATGGGTGCTGATCAGCTGTTGAGAAAAGAGTGGGGAGGAAATGGCCCCCCTGCAACTCCTGCCAGTGCCGGTCTCCCTGCCGCTTTCCGAGGAAGAGGAGGAGGATGGGAGGGGGGATAGTCAGCTGGAGCTGGGCACACAGCTTCATTTCCACCAGTGCAACTGTGTTCCACCCCATCCTGCCTGCTGCCCACCCCTGTCTATATCTATTGAATTCTCTGCTCAACCAGATTGCATGTATTTATGTATGTGTACATGGATGTATGTATGATCATTATAATTGAATGAGAAAGTACATTGCTGCACCAATCCACCTAAAGCTGAATGAAAGGATGGAAGGGTTTTTTTTTTAGGACATTAGAACTCAGAAAGGAAATAAAATCTTATAAAACCATACATTATCTGGGAAAATGGTCCCTGCCAAACTCTATTTTAAAGACAAATGCATACCTAGATCTTTCAGCTTTTCTAAATATTTTTACTCCTTATACATAACTCAGCCAGAAGGAAAAATATAACTGTCATGCAATTGGATAGAATAAAATATGCTGAGAACTGGATAGACATCCTGGGATAGAACTGAATAAAAAGAAATATGTTGAGATTTGGAAAAAATGTGTAGTCCAACAGAACATTTCAACATATTCATTATCACTAAATTCAGAATAACAGTGGAACATTATGAGAATTCCAGGGAGGCTTTAAAATACTTTATCACTTGTTATTAATAGATCACTTTAAACTGGCTACATTGTTGCTTCTTTTTCTGTTTCTAAGGTTATTTTTCATGCCGTTTCAATGTATTTAAGTGCTATACTCCACCCCCCCTACCAATTGCAGATGAATATTAAATCTAGCTAGGAAATCCTCTTGTGAATTAAAAATATACAAATAAATAAAACGGTAAAGTTAACATTTTTCTTTTAAAAATGTGTTATCTTTTTATAGCAATAGCAATAGCATTTAGATTTATATAATGCTCCGTAGTGCTTTACAGCCCTATCTAAGCAGTTTACATTGTCAATGCCTATTGTTCCCAACAATCTTGGTCCTCATGACCTCAGATGGATGGAATGCTGAGTCAACCTTGAGTTGGACAGGATTGAAGGAATTGAACTCCTGACTGTGAGCAGACTTAGCTTGCAATACTATATTCTAATCACTGGTTTTATTCTGCCTTTCTTTCAGTAGCTCAAGGTACTATACAGAGTACTCCCATCTTTTTCACATTTTCCCCTGCAGCAGCCTTGCAAGGTAGGTTGGGCAGAGAGATTGGCTCCAAATCATCTGGATAAATCATCTGGATTACCTCCGTAAGTAAGAACAAACTTCACCCTTGTTCCCTCCAAGTGTACTTCAGCCCTGCACTATTGCCATAACTTAAATATTAAAAGAAAATGAAAAATAATAAGATAAAGTAAGGTTTCAACTATTCCTTTGCTTCTTCTCCCTTGTTCTGTCCCCATCCTTTTGCTTAGATCTGTCAAATCTGACTTGCAAAAAATCTAGGACAGTGTTTCTCAACTTTGGCAAGTTTGAGATGTATGGATTTCAGCTCCCAGAATTCCCAATCCAGTACACACACACACACACATACACACACACACACACACGGAACAAATAAAAACCAGTACAGTACCTTGAATTACAATCAGAAGCCGATTGGCCGTCAACTCAAAACCCATAATAGAGGTGTAATATGTTAATGGCATATTTTGGTATGGTGTTTTTAAAATTTCCACTTGAAATCAAACCTATTAGACTTGGTAGAAACTCGGAAAAAAATAATATCTAGAGTCAATCCTAATAGAATATTTTTTGATATTCTCTAAAATACCATTGCAGAAATTGTTTCCATCCAGCTGTTCATAGACATATAACTATTATCAACCCACACCGTTAGTGTCAAGGATGATGGAAATTATAAGCAAAGTTTATTTACAGAACCATGAATTCCTATTCAGTAAGACAGTCAGAGATCCTTAAGTAAAACTGGGAATGATCTGCCAGCTACCCCAGAATTGTGAAATTGATTAGAAATGCATTGTAGGATTTATTTTAAATAATAATTTTAGGATTTCTAAACATGTTTGTCACTGACACAAACATACTGTAGTTGCAGAAGGACACAAGATAAATAACTTGTCAGGCTGAAACCATTTCTTGATTTGGAGACTTTGGCCTGCCACATATTAGAATGTAGAATGTATTAGTACTGTGGGAATTTGGAAGGGGCTATTCCATGAAAGTTATAGAGTTGCAGCCATAACAAATTCCTTCTAGATTCTCAAGGTCATCCTCAGCACCTACCCAGACATTGGTGAAAGGACCGGACATGTTGGCAGAATCAGACTGGGCCATGTGATGAACTTGTGGGAACAAGGGAATGAACTTTAAACTGGGTGGTTTCTCACAGATGTGTCAACATAGCTCTGCATATAAATAGGAACTTTGATGACTGCTATGCTTTGGACTCTGATTTAGTTTCTGATGCTATTTGGAACCCTGAGATAAAGAACATGTATTGGAAATCAGGCCACTTTAGATCTAATTAGCATCAGACATAGTCTTTCCATAGCCCTCCAATGTTAAGAGTTAAAAAACAAACGTAAGTTTCTTTTAAAAAAATATTTATTTTTACAGAATAAGAAAAAGATTGATATACTGTATATCTCAATGGTCCTTTACAGATCATAACCTTTATTGGTTATATTTCTTGTTTACAAACATATGTGCAATATGTTCAATTCAAGAGAATAAGGTAGGAATAATAAATAAAAAGAAATGTAGTAAATATTTGCATATATCGGTAAACCTAGCAGGTAAAAAAGTATAAATAGTTTGCTCTGCTTATCCTTCTGTTTTTGAAATCTTTTGAACATTGTCAATATCTGAGCATAAGATATTCTAGCCACGGTTATTATATGCGTCATTGGAAACTTAATTTTTATTATGGCTTCTATTTCATTCTATCTTCTTGTTTAAAATATGCTTTAGCTCGCCTTCACACATGATATTCACAATGTTCCTTTCCATTGCCAAAATAAGCAGGCTTGAGTAACTATGTCTTACCTCATTTTTAAAAGATAGAATCGTGAAAACCTGAAGCCAGGGAACTGCCTCCCTCTAGTCCTCTTTATCTGACTGTTGGATGACTGAATATGTGAACTAGACTCAGTGAAAGCTTCCAAGGAACTCCACCACAATTGTTTTTATTTTAGTCAATCTTAACTAGAAGAGTTCAACAGGTCTTGAGTACATTTGTCCATGATCAAATATGGCGTTGCTTTCTAATGCATAACAGACTTGCAAAAAATGTTTCCACACTAGTTTATTAGTTTGCAAAGTTCAGAGAGTGCAAAGATATCTTAAAGTAATGCAGAAGGTACATGTCTGCACTACCAAAAAGAATCCCTGAACTTCTGTTTGCAGTGTTTTGTTTTTAATGTAACTTTACTTGGCAACAGATGCAATATTTATAGTAAAGTCTATCACCGTTTATTAATGTTATACATTAGAGTATTTTTGCTACTCTAAAAAAATGATATGCTAAAATATGCTGAAACATTTTCAAATAAAACATGAAAAATGATCTGACAATTTATTAATTGCATTTCATTGTTGAAATAATAGAGCATAATAAATCTTTGAGCAAAGCAATGTAAATAATATATTGATTTCATCTAGCATAATTGTGCTAACCATTTATAAAGCTTTAATGAAGTCTCATGAGAGCACTTTCCTACTTCATTTGTTTTAAAATTGCTAATTTCCCCCTAAGCTGAAGTTTTCTGATAATTTTTATATAAGCATAGAACCAGATGAGCAATAATGTGTGATATACATATGTCTGCTTTACTGATTACCAAATCTTCATGCTAATTTCAATTTCTATGTGATGTGATTTGAGGCACATTGCAGGTATAATGTCTCTTGCATTTTAAGTTTGTTGTAAGAAAAATATATTTTTCCTAATATGGAACATGTTCTGTTTCGATTGCTGATGTTATTTCAGTTGAATTAATTCTTAATTATTTTCAGAGTTGCCTAATTTGCTATACTTGGATGAATACTGAATTCTTTAGATTGTTAATAATGCCCAAATCGCTTTATGATTCGAATAAATGTGTGCCAATAGTGTGGGGTAGCAGCCAAAGGAGAAAATGCAGTCCTAGGCTGCATTAACACAGGGATAGCATCAAGAGCATGTGAAGTATTAGTGCTACTTTATAAAGCCATAGTGGTGGTGCATATAAAGGTTTGGATGAAACTGTAATTTGACTCATATATTTGCTTGAATTAAGAGCTGGCTTCAGGATTTGTGTCTTTGCCCATAATGGCAATGAACAGCTATAACTTCAGTTAGTTCAGAGGATATCAATGCTGAATCTCAAATTTTATTGAATTTGTCCAATTCCATTTAGGATGTTTCAGAAGGAAATATAGTTTCTTGATTTATATTCTCCCCACATTTGTGGTGTATATAGAATATTGAATAATAGAGTTGGAAGATACCTTGGAAGTCTTCTAGTATGACACCAAGTTCAAGCAGTGGATTGTGAATTAGTGTGGCTTGTGGTGGCTGAAAGACTTGTAGCTGAATATTGTAACTAAGAATAGTAGATAGAGAATTGTGAGTACAGTGATACCTTGTCTTACAAACTTAACTGGTTGTGGGATGAGGTTCTTAAGGTGAGAAGTTTGTAAGACGAAACAATATTTCCCATAGGAATCAATGGAAAAGTGATTAATGTGTGCAAGCCCAAAATTAACCCCTTTTGCCAGCCGAAGTGCCCATTTTTGCGCTGCTGGGATTTCCCTGAGGCTCCCCTCCATGGGAAACCCCACCTCTGGACTTCTGTGTTTTTGCAATGCTGCAGGGGAATCCCAGCAGGGGAATCCCAGCATTGCAAAAACAATCACTTCGCTGGAGGTGGGGTTTCCCAGCGAAGGGAGCATCAGTGAAATCGCAGCATCACAAAAACACTGAAGTCCTCGAAACCCCACCTCTGGACCTGTGTTTTTGCGATGCTGGGATTCCTGAGGCTCCCCTCGCTGGGAAACCCCACCTCCGGATTTCTGTTGCAGCATGACAAAAACACGGAAGTCTGGAGGTGGGGTTTCCCATGGAGGGGAGCCTCAGGAGAATCCCAGCAGTGCAAAAATGGGTGCTTTGCTGGCAACGGAAGTCTGGAGGCGGGGCATCCCAGCGGCGGCAGTGGGTTTGTAAGATGAAAATAGTTTGTATGAAGAGGCAAAAAAAATCTTAAACCCCAGGTTTGTATCTCAAAAGGTTTGTATGACGAGGCGTTTGTAAGACGAGGTATCACTGTATTTTGTATAGTAACTTCTAGAGAAAAATAGCTACAGTGTAAATATTTAGTGTAGGTTTTGTTAGTATATAGAACATAACCTACTTGGGTGTTGCCATACAGTAGCTAACCATGTAAGTTTGTAAAATGTAAAGACTGTATCTTTAAGGAAATATTACTGGTTGGCCATAAGAGGGTGCCAACACTTTGGGGGGAGTTAATTTGTTAGAGATATATTTGCCGTGAGCTGTATTCTTGCTGTGTGCATGGTTTGTAAATAGTAGTATTATATTGTTGATTTTTTACATTTGTAAATAATAATATTGTTATATATACATTGATACTAAGTGTGAGTCATTGTCTGGCTAACCCACATTTCCTACACTACAACAACTCTACTTAATGTATGTTGAAGATTTCATACCAAGACATACGGTACGAAATAATATACGGACCCACAGAGTTGGTCTCCTTAGGCTCCTGTCGACCTGTCAGCCAGCAGGACCTAGGGGAAGAGCCTTCTCTGTGGGGGCCCCAGCCCTCTGGAATCAGATCCCCCTGGAGATTCACACTGCCCCCACCCTCCTTGCCTTCCAAAAGAGTTTAAAAACTCATATTTGCTGCCATGCCTGGGGTTATTAGATCTTCCCCCTGACCAATGAATGTTTCTAGTATGATTGTTGAATGAATTGTTATGGAAGGGATTTTTTTAAATTAGAATTTTAAGAATTGTTTTTTATGTATATTAATTGGATTGTTTATTACTGTCTCTTTTATATGCTGTGAGCTGCCCCGAGTCCTCGGAGATGGGCGGCAGACAAATCCAATTAAACTCAAACTCAAACATACTAACAGATTTGCTATGAAAGAAGTAAATATTTTCCTAAGAAACTCTGCAGTAGGTGTCTTCAATTATCTTCAAGACAACAGATCCTGATATCCTGGTCTGAGGCAGGCAGGCTAGCTGCTTTGGCTATCTGGGTGAGCTAGCTTCTGCAAAACGTTACTCCAACACACACATCTTAAAGTTGCCAAGGTTGAGAAACACCAGTCTAGATTGTAGTTTTCATAGCTGGTTGGAAAATTCTGGGAGTTGAAAGCCACAAGTCTTAAAGTTGCCAAAACTAGATTCAATTCAATTCAATTCAATTTATTGGATTTATATGCCGCCCCTCTCCGAAAACTCGGGGTGGCTAACAACAGTCATGAACAATATACATGAACAATATACAGTAAAAATCCAATACTAAAAACTAACTTAAAACCCCTTAATGTATAAAACCAGCATACGTACAAACATACCATACATACAGTTGTATCAGCCTAGGGGGAGAAGAAGTCTTAATTCCCCCATGCCTGGCGGCAGAGGTGGGTTTTGAGTAGCTTACGAAAGGCAAGGAGGGTAGGGGCAGTTCTAATCTCTGGGGGGAGTTGGTTCCAGAGGGCCGGGGCCGCCACAGAGAAGGCTCTTCTCCTGGGTCCCGCCAAGTGGCATTGTTTCGTTGACGGGACCCGGAGAAGACCCACTCTGTGGGACCTAACTGGCCGCTGGGATTCGTGTGGCAGAAGGCGGTTCCTAAGGTAATCTGGTCCGGTCCCATGAAGGGCTTTATAGGTCATAACCAACACTTTGAATTGTGACCGGAAACTGATCGGCAACCAATGCAGACTGAGGAGTGTTGGTGTGACATGGGCATATTTAGGAAAGCCCATGATTGCTCTCGCAGCTGCATTCTGCACGATCTGAAGTTTCCGAACACTTTTCAAAGGTAGCCCCATGTAGAGAGCGTTACAGTAGTCGAACCTCGAGGTGATGAGGGCATGAGTGACTGTGAGCAGTTACTCCCGGTCCAAATAGGGTCGCAACTGATGCACCAGGCGAACCTGGGCAAACGCCCCCCTCGCCACAGCTGAAAGATGTTTCTCTAATGTGAGCTGTGGATCGAGGAGGACGCCCAAGTTGCGAACCCTCTCTGAGGGGGTCAATGTTTCTCCCCCCAGGGTAATGGACGGACAGATGGAATTGTCCTTGGGAGGCAAGACCCACAGCCACTCCGTCTTGTCTGGATTGAGTTTGAGTTTGTTGATAAAGTAACCATCCTCAGTGAATACTCAACTTCATATCTCTTTCTTTATTATGCCACTGGTTTAAGATATATTTTACTTAATGACGATGTCTTAGATTAAACAGCCTAGTGGAGAACAACAGTTTCAAATTACATTTATGGATATCTAGAAGTACATAATTTGACTCTTGATAATAAAATTGATAGGCCTTTAATATACCTGAGCAAGGTAGGAAGCTACTGTATATGTGAGTTGTCTGAAATATGCAATAATTAAAATATACCTGCTGTTCAAAATAGAAAAGTAGAGATTTGTGGATCAATGATGCTCCATAGTTATCAGTAATAATGGTAATTCATGATATGATTATGTAGTTTCTATGTATGTTCTAATTTTTTTGCTACCAGTTCTGTGGGCGTGGCTAAATGGGGCATGTGCCTGAGTGGGCATGGCCAACCTGACTTCATTAACACATACTCAGTCACATGAAAAACCCCCCCCACCTAGTTATGTCCACTGAAACAGTAGCAAAAAAATTTGGGACTCTGACATAGGAAAGGAAGGGAAAGAGAGGGGGGGGGGGGAAATAGACTGCCAGAGGATTTTAGGTGTAGAAAAGCCATATGTTTCCTAGAAGGAATTGAAGCATTCAACTTTGCTGCCCAGAGGACATGGCTATGTTTATAAATCTGGCCGGTGAGTGGGTGGGACGAGAAGGAAAGGGGGAGAGGTAGAAAAAAATTGCAGGCAAGAACTGCACAAGCAGGGTGGGAGGGAGGGAAGAAAGTTCACATGGCTCGAGACAAGTAGGGGAGGAGGAACTAGCTCCCCCCCCCCCAAAACACCTGCCAGGCATGGTGAGAACCATGGGAAATTGCAGAGCCTGGATTGCAGATGCATGCTTGTGCCCTGCAGTCATGCATGTTGCCCCTCCCCAGCTTGGGTTCCTCTTATTGAGATTTAGGTGCAATATTGGAGGGGATCCCTGGACCAAGTAATGTCTCACAGCCCATGCCCTGCCCCACCTTTCCCATCCATAGCATGCCCCGCTATGAGACACGCATCGTACCAAAGACTGGCAGTTCCAGGACTTGCAGCTTTTTAGGGTTCTCTTTTTAAAAAATGCCTCTCCAGCCAAGCTTGAAAGCTTCTAAGGTTGCTTTGGGAGGGAGCAGTTGGGTAGCATTTCTTTGGGTGAATACAGCCTTGGAGCCTTGGAGCAAGTCCTGGCCCTTGCACAGTAAAGAAAAGCTCATGAGTGCAAGGCAATTGACTTTTCATACTGGTGAGAGGTTTTTACTTACTGTGGAAGGGCCAGGACTTGCTCTAAGGATGCAAGCTCTGAGTATGCAGGCACCTCGGGAGGGAGGGATTGCTGACCAACTGCCCCCTCCTGAAGCAACATTTCAAGCTCAGCCGAGAGATGTGGCATCTCTCGGCTGGAGAGATGCCACAAGATCCAAAGCTGCCAATCTCCAGTAAGATGCATATCTCATGGCCCTCGTACCCCAGTAGACTCCCATAGTCAGCTGTGACACTTTATCATAGGGGATCAAATATATGCCCACAACTATGCTGGTGGCCCTTTCTGGGTTCCTTCCACAGTTACAGAGATCCTTGATCTTACCGAGTAGAGCTCAAGGATGGTAGAAGCTAGAGGTGGCATGTTGATCAGCTCCAAGGCCGACTCAGCAGCTCCTCTCTCAGGCTAACAGAACTAACTTCTGAGCCAATTCCTAACCAAAAGGAGAAAAAACTCTCGTCTAACAGAGAGAACTCAAGCCAACCAAGTCAGAAAGACCTAGTAACACTCATGCTGGAGAGTGAGCTCTAAGTGAAGCAGTCCTCAAAGCTCCAACCACGCTTCAAGCCAAAATCCAGGAAATTCCATTGGTCAAGTCTGGGAGCAACAGAAGCTCATCAAGCTCTGACTGAGCTGTGCAGGTCTGAAAGATCAACTAAATACCCTTATTTATTTGCATGATTACATCACATTGGGTTAGCCCAACTAAGACGGGAGGGGTATTAAATTCTCAGACTGAAGCACATACGCTTCAATCAGATCCTCCATTCTGGAAGGAAAATATTGATTGCTGATTGGCTAGGCTGTCTGGCAGCTCCCTATAAAAGGTTGGCTGTCAGACAGAGCCTTTGCTGGCTTGTAAACAGTTGCCAAATAAAGAGCTGTTGTTTTGAAGCCACTTCTGTCTGCCTCTTCCATTCACTCTATCTAACAAGGACTATCAGAAATAAGATATATGGACTCAGTTACAGTCACATGACCCCACCCACCAAACTACGCCCACTAAGCCATGCCCACAGAACCAGTGGCAAAAAAATTATATTTCATCACTCAATGGAGAGAGTAAAATACAAGCAGCAGCAGAAGCAACAACAATTTCATCCTGGCATTTCAAAGAAAACTCATGGTTTTGATGAACACACTTCTTGGAAATGCACCATAGTATTCAAGATCTAATCATCATCTCCCCTAAATTTCAAGGTGAAATGTCCCTTCACAATTTGAAGGAAATACAGGGTGCCTCTAAATGTTTTACAAGGCCCTATTCCTGGAGAAACAAATAATCTTGGAAGGCCATCTCATATGACAGCAATAAGTTGACAATAGGTGAACCAAAGTGGCCACCTATTTTTATGCCTTTTGCTTTTCCACTGGGACTTATTTTTGACATTCCCTTCTCTGTGTGTGCCTTCTTCTTTGCACAGCAGGTTCCTGGAAAATTGGTAGATTGATCATTTTGGAGATCCAAATGAATCATCTGCAAAGGGAAGGCTCTAGAAATTAAAGGAGAGGATTACATGTGGCCTGAGGGCAGAGAAGAAAAGAAGTGGGGGGTGGGCATAGATTACAAGTCAGAGGCAAAGCCAACAAGAAGAAAAAAAAGAGTGCCAAAGTTTCCTATACTGCTAAACTATGGATGTAACACTACTAGATCTACTGCTGTTTTAGTTGAAGGAAAACAGAGAGAAGGTTAGAGCAGGAGTTAGAGGAAGGGCGGTTCTTAGTTCCAAAATGCTGCCTGTTGTCCTTTCCTTACTGCCTTCGACTCTACTGGCTCACATTCCAGGTGAGAAAAAGCAATTAACAGGGAACATTTCTTTTCCTATGGGGCAATAGTGGCACAGATCACTATGTAGCAATGCAGGTGCCACGTGTTTGGCATACAGGTGTTCCAGTTTGTATTTTTCTTTTTGCCTGGGGAGAGGGAAGAGAGAAGGACAGTGATCCTCCCCAGTCTTTCTTTCTTCAGCTTTATCCTTTGCCAATTAGCATAACAGATGTATGATCTGGGAAGTCTTCCAGATACAGTTTTAAGAAATTAAACATTCAAGATTGGTTATATTAGGGAGAAAGGGAGGATGGTGTTTCTCAGTTATAATGCTATAAAAGAAAACGGAGGATCCATCCTGGAAAACCTGAGCCTTGAATGCTGAAATACCAACATATGTTTTGAATGAACTTTTTTTGGTGTTCAAGAAGTACACGTGAAATTGTCGTGACTGCTTTGTCATAACTCTTGAGTCACAAAGAAATAAGTGAAATTGTGTAAGGTTGTGTCAGCAAGTGCTTTGAGCATTCCAGGAATACTGAGTGACAAGCGGGTCTCAATGAAGATAGATGGATAGATGGAAACACACACACACACATAAATACGAGAGAGAGAGAGATGGGTAGATGGATGGATGGATGGATAGATGATAGAGAGATGATAGATAGATAGATAGATAGATAGGTAGGTAGGTAGGTAGGTAGATAGATAAGATCAAATTGTGGAAGAATTTGTCCATTTTCAACAGTGGTTCATTATGAAGAAGGATCAAGATAATGTTTTGGTGGACCACATAACTAGTACTATATATTTCCAAATGTTTGATTTGTTGCTAGATCCGTTTGTGAGAGTGATTTTTAAATAAGAGTACAGTTAAGTGAAAAATAAAAGCCTCCATACAGTTTTATGTGGGCATCAAACATGCCCTATTCTTCTTCTGTCTGGTTGTTTATCAGATTCAGAGTTTATAAGGACAAATTAAAATGAGACCGTTGAGTTCATTTTGCTTAAGGAAAAAAACCAGCATGTTGTTTGAAAGAACAAATTAATTTAACATTTAAAACAAGTGGGCAGCTATGGTGGTTACATCTGACATAGCAGAGAGTTAGAATATATAACCTTTTGTTTCAGAGCTCAACTTTTTCTTCTATATATATTTTGCGATACTTGAAAATATTGACCTTGACATTAGTTACTCAGGGGAATCAAATACTGAAAAACATCCAATTTACAGATTGTGATATTTGAAAAGATAATTAGCTAACAAATATTTTCTCCATTCTTCAGTATTTCCATTAATGCTACTTCTAGTTGTTTAGTTGCTGAATAGTTATTACTAAATAAGATATAATCTAAATAAATCATCCCATATTTAGACAGATCCATACTGAAGTTTGCAGAGGGGTAGTTAATTTAATCCACTACATCAAAAATAGTGAACAGTCTTCTTAGCATTATCTTATCAGAACAACCAACAATGGAGAATGGAGAAATTAGGTTGCTCCTGACATTGGCAGAAAAGGCTGTATGATGTGCTGCCAATTTATTAAATTTCCATGATAGATGATATGACTGGAGGATATCTGTACAAGATTCCTGAAGCCACAACTGCTTCATATACCCCAGGGGTTCCCAACATGGAGCCTGTCACACCTCATAGGGCAGCAATTTGATTTTTAATGGGGGCAATTGGAATCTTGTTCAAACCATGTTAATGGCCTCTTAGGGTTCCTCCACGTGAGTAGGAATTCACTTTTTGAATAATAAAAATTATATATGACAGGTGTGTGTGGGGGCGGCCAAAAATCCATAGGATTTTAGAGATACTTACGTGGGGTATGGCCAAATTTTTTTTGGGAAACATTGATATACCCCAAAGACTCCCAAACTTCTGGGGACTTAAATTAAATCTCAGCAGATACTTATCTTAGATTCAAAGATTCTTGGATATATCATTCTACTTTAAAAAAAAAAAATCATGACTATATAGTAAAGAAGGAAGGAAGCATTTCTATACCAAGCCCTGAAAACTTGGCTGTTAGCCTTGATACCACTTTCCCAGAAAGAAACTGAAATCAGAATTAATTGGAGACATAACTATTAATGTTTTTAGAATTGCTTGCCTAATGTTTATCTATGATATATTACAGAATAACAAGCTCTATTTTTTCCTCCAGTAAACTGGTTTGGAATTCTACTGAAAAAAAGCTATTTCTTTTCTTCTTTAAAAATTAGTCAATATTAATAGTATTACCTCCTGTTTATTGGTGGAGAGAATCAATGCTGATGTCATATCCAAAGATTCCCAGTGACTTTCTCAAGCAGTATGTTCTCAGTGGTTCTGCAACCAAACAAAACAGATAAAGTCTTCAGAGGATAATCAGAACTGCAGAAAAAAAAACAATTACTGCCAGCCTGCCTTCCATTGAAGACCTGTATACTGCATGAGTCAAAAAGAGAGCCATGAAAATGTTTATTGAGCCCTCGCACACTGTACATAAATAACTTATTTTAATTCCTACTCTCAAAACAGTGCTATAGAGCACTGCACACCAAGACAACTAGACATAATAACAATTTCTTTCCTGCATGCCATCACTCTGCTAAACAAATAAATCACTCACCCCTGTCAAACTATTCACTCAGGCTGCATTACTATTACTATTAGTCTTCTCATGGTTCTTATCACCATCTCCTCCCATTTATGACTGTATGACTGTTACTTCTTGCTTGTATCCTTACAATTTATATTACGGTAACATTGTTTTCTGATTGCTTATTTGTATCCTATGGCAATCATTAAGTGTTGTACTTTATGATTCTTGACAAATGTATCTTTTATTTTATGTGCACTGAGAGCATATGCACCAAAGACAAATTCCTTGTGTGATCAATCATGCTTGGCCAATAAAGAATTCTATTCTATTCTATTTGATGTATGAATTCAATTCATTAAAAAGTTAAAAAATTACACTATCTTTATATGTTTTTATTATAAAACTACTGTTTAGAGTAATGGGGATGATTTCCCATCTGAGAGAGAGGGGGAAGAATGGATAACTGAGCCATTGGAGTTAACATGTGGAGTTAACATGCCTTCCAAGTATAGAGATTTGCAAGTTTAAGCATAGCAACTACAACAGCCTTGTTTATTGCTTTTTTATTTTTGCACAGCTATTGCTGTAATGACACTGAGAAAATATGTCTGTTTATTGCAGACCAAATAGTTTCCTTAAAACATTCTAAACACATGCAAAAGTTCATGATGCATAATGATTGGACTGTTTTTCTAGGTAGGTGTTCTGTATTTCAAAGGATCCATATGTGTCACAAACAGTGAACAATCAGGAACAGGCACTGATTATGATATGATTCTTTTTTGGCAGACACTTGCTGTTGCTCTGGCAGAATTGTGCTGATGTATTAGTCATTTGCATAGAAAAGATCCTAGTGCATGACAGTCATTTATTTGTGGTGCCATCTGCACTTTTTTTCCTTTAATAACATTTGAGAGGAAAATGTGCCTGCAGTTTATGGATACTTCTTGATTTGGAAAGAATCCTATTAGTTTTCAACCAGTATTTGAATAAAATAACAGATTCATTATGGCAGTATGTGCAAGAACTTGAGCTTAAGCATTAATTAGGAGGAGGAAGAATGTTGGATGAAATGTTGCCATCATACCAGAGATCTTTGAAAAACAGCTCTGTTAATCTATCCCCCTTCTTTTTTTCCTCTTTCTATGAGAAGTATCTCCCCCCTTTCTTTCTAATGATTATAGCCTATGTGTCATCCCATTCTACTTTTCACTTGGCACTTCTCAAAAGTTTTTATTTGTGATTCATACTTCTAGGCAGCCAAAACTGACTTAAGATTTCTAACTATTCAAGACAAAAACTAAGATGCTCCACGTCCCTTGCACCAAAGTTTTATAGATGATGGGCTATTTGGTCTTGTCTTTACACTGATTGCCTTCATTGAATCTTAAAACAGCAAAATGTTTTAGGCTGTGAATTACCTATTTGGTTTGGTTGTCCAGTACCATATTGTTATTTCCCAAATTCTATGGTATGCTACTGACACAATCCCCACATTTTATTTCCTGCCACAACCAACTCTGAAATATCTCTCTTTGTCCTTACACTGACCCTTCCTTCCTTCCTTCCTTCCTTCCTTCCTTCCTTCCTTCCTTCCTTCCATGCAATTTACAAAAATGCGTATCATAATCTTTGATCATCAAAACAGCTTTTAAGAGTTTTGAATGATTCTGCTTTGTACACTTTCAATAAACAAAATAACAACAGCAAATAATTTCATGGGAAAGAATGCTGATAAGAGCTGTGATGGTGCAGTAGTTAAAATGCAGTTTTAAAATGCAGTAGTTAAAATGCAGTTAAAATGCTAATTCTGCCTGCTGCCAGAAGTTCGATCTTGCCTGGCTCAGGGTTGACTCAGCCTTCCATCCATCTAAGGTCAGTAAAATAAGGACCCAGATTGTTGGGAGCAGTATGCTGACTCTGTAAACCCCTTAGACAGGGTGTAAATCACTATGAAGCAATACATAAGTCTGAACACTATTGTTATAACTGTGCTTCTATAGTTAGCATGTCTTTCTAAGGAAAAAAATGTATCAGAGCATTGTGATTTAATCTGAAACCATGGTTTATATGATTATGTTTTCAAGATTCTATGGTCCATGGATATTTAGGGATTGAACTAGCAACTTATCATAACACCCTATTCAAACCTGAAATGAAAAGCTGAGCTCAAGTGTATGAGATCAGTAAGTTATACCTAATAGAAGTCTGGCAGCCCTGTATTTCAAACTGTTTTGATTATTAATAACATCTATGATTTCTTCAGTGATTAAACATATTCAGTTTAGGACCTTCAAAGAAATTACTTCATACTCAAATATCTCAAAACAATGGTAGCAAAACAGCAAATTAAATCGAATCTGAATGACACAACACAGTAAGATGTTACAAGTGATGTGTAGGTGGTACATCAAAACATCTACATGTTTAGACTATTTGTACATCATAGAAAATCTGATCTGTATAACTAAAGAAGAATGTAGTATGCTTCATTGCCAACAAATTCTAACACATTGGAACAGAACAAGAAACAGAATAGAACATCACTTGCTCATAATAAACCGCAATAAAAAAGTTTTATTTCTTAAAATATTTTAAAGGAAAAACATGCTAATAATAATTGTATTTGAGATTTCTATTTCTTTAACTATCACTTGTCCAGTTGCGTTATATGTAACTGTATTTGAGAATTGTTGTATCTTTTGTTTATTAATAATTTAACAATAGATTGTTTTGTCTGAATAAACTGATAGCTTGTAAATCGTATCAAGCAAAACAAATGTGACTTGTGTAAAATAACAATGCTCACTTTGGATTTGAAGTGTCATATGATTTGAAGTGTCATATAAACCAGTAGTGCTGATGGATTTTTAAAAAAAATGACACTAGTGTTGCGGACTTCACAAATACTTCTTCCTTAATTTCTATCTTTCTAATCTCTCTTGTCTTTTGTGAAGTTTTAAGAAAGCAAGTTGTTAAAAATATTATCCCTGGACATATTTAGAATGAAAGCAAACTATATGAATAGAGAGATACACACTATGGATCCAATTTCTATTGCCTGGAAAATCAATTTTGAATCCCAATGGGCACCTGGTTTTCATTTGACTAGTTATGGACATGAAAAATAACTACTGAATTAGCTGGTTGTCAAGAAAATGCCTTTCTCTCTCCTCTAACCTACTTATACTCACCAGCTTCCATCTTCTGAAGTCAGTAAAATGAAGATCCAGATTGTTGGGGTTATATGCTGACTCTGTAAACTGCTTAGAGAAGGCTGTGGAGCTCTGTGAAGGGTATATAAGTCTAAGTTATCATATAATCATATGTGACTGATTGTATAGTTCTCCAGTAGTCCCTAATCAGTGCAGAATCTTCCCTAACTTCTCTTTTTAAAAATGCTATTAAACGTTTTTTTTTTAAATCAAGTTGCTTCAGACAGAGTTTAAACCAGACCTGCCTTTTTAACTGAGCCTGAAATGGATAAAAATTTCAACCATGTCACAAAGGCTGAAATATTTTATTTGATTTTTTTTTCAAGAAGATTGCAATCCAGATAAATGAATAAAAATGTATTCGGTTTTCTGTGGAATCTATTTTCTGACTATTTTGATACTTCCAGTTTGTCAAAATATTCCTTTTTCCGTGTAATTTCTGTAGTTTCACTGTATGCTTGTCTGCCAAGAAGTATTAATTTCTTATGACATACATTTTCCTGCTTGTTATTATAATAACAATAGAGAGGATCTCACTGGGCATTTAAAAATGAATTGCGTCAAAATAGAATCATATTGGGTAACATTAATTTCTGAAATTTCAGTTCAGTGATAAGGAAACTTGGTTCATACACATTCAAAGATAATTTCATAAATGGAATATAATGCAAGAAGGTTGAGAACTCTTAGAAAATAAAAGAGTAGAATTGGAAATCTTTGCTGTTTTATAAGCCTGATCTAAAATAAGAATAACATTAAATAAAATGAAGATTGTAAATAAAGTTTAATTCAAGTTTAATATTAGAACTCTATCTTTAACAAATGGGATATACTTTGCTAGATATCTATTTGCAAGCTGCATCCTACAAAAGTTTGCCATTTATTCCAATTAAAAAGTAGTCTTTAAACATTAATTAGCTATTAAAGCAGTAGCAATATTTCATTTTTTCCTCCTTTTAATCAACTATGTTACTATAAACATTAATTCATTTATCTTCTATATTGATAAACTGTCCTTACCTGAATACTAATAACAGTTATAATCATCAAATCAAGTATGGTTTTGTGTATCAACAACAATTTAACTATCTCTATATTATCTATAAATGGTAAATTTAAGATGCCATAAGCATACAAAACAATGTTAATTGAATATAAAAAATAATTGAGTAATAGGTAAAACAATTATTAAGGTTAAAAGGGAATTAGTTAAATAATAATCTTGACATATATTTTAAACTATCTCTAAAAAACATGTACAGCTTTTACAAATTCTTGCCTGGGGGCAAATTCCACTGATTTGATAGTGCTTATTCTCATGCTAGATGGTGTGATACAGACTTGTAACTGATGGGCAGCAATCCGCTACATTCTAGCAGTGTAGCAAGATGCTTTCAATTTAATGAGTTTAAGACTTCTGGGAACACAACATTGTAAACTGGGAATTGAAAAACGTCTAGGGCAGTGATAAACCATTTTGGTATTGTTGTCGAGAAACCTGTGTGATTGTGTCCACATAGTCCTCATGGTTGAATCAAAGTTATCTTTGTCTTTACCTTATAATTCAATAGGCTGCATTCTGATGTAAATGGAGATCACATTTTTATTTCTGTCTTTCAGAGGTGAGTGATTCAAGCTTCTTCACAATTGTTCAAATGACATAGATGTCATGTTCAACATATACCCCAGGACTCAGTTAACCTCAAATTTGTATCCCCCTTTCTGTATATTTTTCGCTCAAGTACAATATTCTCAGTGAAGGGCTACCAAAAATTTTACTACCACACTGTGGCCATGGCTTATGCAGGACATCCTGCATTTTCTTTCAACATCTTTCAGTGCAAATTGTATGTTCTGGGTGGAGCTCCATTTTTGCTATCGCACTGCATCCCCCCCCCCCAGGTTCAGGCAGTAGCCCACCTCTGAGTATTCTTCTCCTTCTTGACTGACATCTCATCTGATCATTCAGGAACATCTCTAAGAAGTGTCAATTTTTGTCCTCCTTTCCTAAATTCACTGATAGGAAAGTCATCACTCAATATTCATGAAGGTAGCTAAATATCCCTCAAAGACTGTATAGTCAGAAAGCCCATGGAAAACTCACCGCAGGAACCAGATCACAAGGATGTTCATGTATCTGAAATTCATTGAGTACTATATAATCAGGTAAAAAAAAGATACAAGCAGAACAAATAATTACAAAATAATTACCACAACACATTACTCATTCTCCTTCTGTGATATGAGAAACAAAAGAAGCTCCTTTAGCATAATTTAAATTCCTCTTAATTTCCACAGACATATTAGCTCAGTCAAACCAACTGTAATATAATGACAGGAACTGTTTATAAGAAACAAAACTATTAGGATGACAAAAGCAAGCTGCAACAGCAGTATTGATGCTAGTGATGAGAACAAATTGAACCCTACCACCCACAAAGCGGAATGTGCTGAATACTCAGAAACAGTTATATTTCCCCCCTTTTAAATCCAATCTGTGAAAAGCCTAGAAGCTCAAAAAATCTCTTGGATCAAAGTCCATGTTTGTTTATAAGCTCTACCCAGCTTTGTTGACTTGCATTAGGAGTCAACCAGCTTATACATCTATCAATAGCTTGACCTTTACCAAGAAATTGCATCCATTTTTGTTAATACCGCACAGAAATCTCTCCTCCAATTTCCAGAAAGTTCTTTTCCCTTTCTCTTTATTTTATTGTTGCAAGGATGTTGCCACATGCATGCAAATATATGTTCTCTTTTCCTCCTGCAGCCTCCCTGGCTGATCCGAGAAAAGAAAATATTCCATTCCAATACCTGTGAGATTTATTTCTCACTTTGAATTAGCACTTATCAAAAACATCAACAAGCTAAAGACACAAGCCTCTTCACTAAAGAGACAAGCCTTTTTCCTCTGCTATATAAGAAATGATAAGAGAAACTGACTCTTTTTTGCTACCATAAATTGCCTATGTACAAATGCTTCATTGGAAGGTAGAGTACTCATTGGAGTTCTTGTGTTGTAGTCATAATATTCCTTTCAAATATTAATTAATCAAAGTCCAAGAACAATGATGGTGAACCTTTTTTCCCTCAGGTGCCGAAAGAGCATGGGCATGCGCTATCATGCATGACAGAGTGTCCATACCTATTATTCAATGCCTGGGGAAGGTGAAAACAGCTTCCCTCAAACCCCAGAGACTCTCTGGAGGCCGGAAACAGCCTGTTTCCCAACTTCTGGTGGGCCCAGTAGGCTCTTCTCTTGCCCACCCCTGGCTCCACAGGCTTCCTTGGAGTTGGGAGAGGGTAAAAACACCCGCCCCCATCCTCCTGGAGGCTCTCTGTAAGCCAAAAATGCCCTCCCAGAGCCTCTGTGCAAGTCAAAAATCAGATGGCCATCACATACATGCATGTTGGAGCTGAGATAGGGCAACAGCTCATGTGCCAGCAGATATGGTTCTGCGTGCCACCTGTGGCACCTGTGCCATAGGTTCGCCATCACTGTCCTAGACTGTGGTTTATTTGGAGTCCAATCACAAAGAGATGTGGTTTACTTGGACTTCAGTAAGGCTTTTGACAAAGTAGACCATAACCTACTACTAAATAAAGTAGAAAAATGTGGGATGGACAGCAACACCTTCAGATGGATTCAAAACTGGCTAACTAACTGCACTCAATGTGTAGTGTTCAATGGAACTACATCTATATGGAGGGATGTATTCAGAGGAGTACCCCAAGGCTCTATTTTAGGCCCAGTCCTCTTCAACATCTTTCTCAATGACTTGGACAAGATGATAGATGGGGAACGTATCAAATTTGCAGATGACACCAAAGGGGCAGGAATAGTCAGCACTCCAAAAGATAGGCACAAAATACAGAAGGATGTTGACTAACTTGAACGATGGATGCTATCTAACAAAATGAAATTCAATGGTGAAAAAAGTAAGATTCTACATTTAGGCAAGGAAAACAAAATGCACAGGTACTGTATATGTGGTACATTGCTCATCAGAAGTGTACTCCAAGATCCTAGTGGATAGCCATTTAAATATGAGCCAGAAGTGTGCAGCAGCTGCCAAAAAAGCCAACACAGATCTAGGTTGCATTAACAGAGGGATAGAATCAAGATCACATGAAGTGTTAATACCACTTTATAAGGCCTTGGTAAGGCCACACTTGGAATACTGCATTCAGTTTTGGTCACCACAATACAAAAAAAGATATTGAGACTCTAGAAAAAATGCAGAGAAGAGCAACAAAGATGATTAGGGGACTGGAGTCTAAAACATATGAAGAACGGTTGCAGGAACTGGGCATGGATAGTTTAATGAAAATAAGGACAAGGGAAGGCATGATTGCAGTCTTCCCGTGTCTCAGGTGTTGCCACAAAGAAGAAGGAGTCAACCCATTCTCCAAAGCACCTGAGGGTAGAACAAGAAGCAATCAATGGAAACTAAAAAAGGAGAGAAGTAACTTAGAACTAAGGAGAAATTTCCTGACAGTTAGAATGGTTGATCAATGAAGCAGCTTGCTTCCAGTAGTTGTTAATGCCCAATACTGGAAGTTTTTAAGCAGATGTTGGATAACCATCTGTCTGAAGTAGTGTAGGGTTTCCAGCCTAAGCAGGGGGTTGGACTGGAAGACCTCCAAGGTCCCTTCCAACTCTGTTGTTGTTATTATTATTATTATTATTATTATTATTATTATTATTATTATTATTTACATGTGCACCCAATCTCCTCCATTTCCTCTGATTAGGGTTAGGGAGACAGAGCTGGAAATCAGGTAAGATGGCAAGAGGAGCCCTATCTTGCTCCATGCGCCCCAAAATAATAAGAGTTGCCCAAAAATAAAGCCAAATTCTTATTTCAGGGTTCAAAAATATAAGGGACGGTCTTGTTTTCGGGAAAACATGGTAGCACTGATTATGTTTATTATTTGGGTAATGAAACATCTGCAAGAAAACAATCAAGCTAAGAGAAAGCACCAAGGACCCTTCTTGTTAGACAGAACTGGTTCTTCTCCCTGTGTTATGCAGCTATTACTTTTAAATCCCAACATGGCTCAGAGCCTAGATATATTTAAGAACACATGTGATAGGTTGAGTTTACTCTAGCCAGTGCAAGTTGGAAAGAAGGTTTGCTAAGAGTCCCTTATTCGAAGGAAAGTCATCTATAGGAACTCAGAAGATAAATTAATGGCATAATTTAATAATAATAATAATAATAATAATAATAATAATAATAATAATAATAATAATAATAATTTATTAGATTTGTATGCCGCCCCTCTCCGCAGACTCGGGGCGGCTCACAACAAGAATAGTAACAATATAACAATGTAACAAATCTAATATTTTTTTAAAAAACATCTAAAAAACCTGTCATAAAAAACCATGCAAGCATACCATACATAAACTATATAAGCCTGGGGGAGGTGTCTCTTCCTCCATGCCTGGCGATACAGGTGGGTCTTTTACCAATTTAGGAAAGATAAGGTGGGTGGGGGCAGTTCTGATCTCTGAGGGGAGTTGATTCCAGAGGGCCGGGGCCACCACAGAGAAGGCTCTTCCCCTGGGGCCCATCAGACAACATTGTTTAGTCAACGGGACCTGGAGAAGGCCAACTCTTTAGGACCTTATCAGCCACTGAGATTCGTGCAGCAGAAGGCGGTTCCGGAGGTATTCTGGTCTGGTGCCATGTAGGGCTTTATAGGTCATTACCATTAATTTAGAAGGCTTAATGAAACAGTCACCCCCAATTATTAATCTGCCATCTTCAAGAGATTGCTGGAGAACCTCAAACCAAGAAAACTTCTCTGGAAGCATATGGGGTTTATAATTGACTTTTATATACTATGTTGGCTGGTACTCATTAGATATATTTATTGTTTTAACTATAATTAATTTATTACAAATATTATGTTGATGGAAATAAGCTACTCAGATATGTTTGGAATTAAGGTTTATTCAAACCATAATACATAAGTCAGTAAATTATCCAAGCTTATGTTTCAGGGTAATTAAAATAAATGTGGCAAGAACTATATAACTATCTTGAACTTCTAGCAGAATTTTTTTTATATAAATGTAATGAACAATAGTAATAATAAGCTTCCCATTACCAACAGTAATTATTTCAGCTAATTTTATGTACCACATAAACTGAAATGCTTCTATAAATTATTAAATGCTATTCATTATTCATTATTTAAACAAGCATTTCTAAATCTGTTTATTAAAATTAGGCACAAAAATGTGCATATTTGTGGGAAAATAATGTAGAACTCATACCATACTAACAAAAATTGTTTGCAAAAATGTTCATAATCAGTATGTATATTTTGAAAATAAACACATTGCACGTTTATATAGGTTTCTTAAAAATAGGTATTAAACCAAGCGATCCACTCACTTTCAGCTCAACCTGCCTTAAAGGGGTGCTGTTGTGAGGCTAAATTGGTGTTGTGAGCCTATTTAAGTCTCCTTAAACTCTTAAAGGAAATGTGGGTAAATCTAACATATAAATCAGAAGATTAATAAGGGCAATATCAAAAATGACTGGAATCCAATATTCTACATTTCCTATATGTGTATTTGTGTCTGCATGTGTATCTATTGATTCCTTTAAACATTTAGGTGATTAAAATCCCATAGATAAGAGAGGGAGATGCATAGTGTTGGAATAGATGGATATCATTTGTATATCTCTTCTCTTCCATGCTGTTTAATTAGAGATTTAGAAGGTTTTAAAAGACACTCCACACACGAACATTTTTTTACATGATAAAATATTATGTCAGCCCCAAGACAGCAGGGGAGGGGGATGGATATCAAATGTACACATTTGTCTCTAGCTTAGCTGGAAACATTTTCATTTTCCTTGTTTTGCTGTTGACATTATTTGTACATATTGCTCGTAATATTTTTAAATATAGCTTCTCTTCTATTTGAAAGGGTTTTTTTTATTAGAAATAATATTGGAAGGGTGGTGCGTGTGTGTCAGTGTCTGTGTGTGGGGAATCCAGCTGTATTTCCAGCATACTTGAAATGAATTCTTGAATGCTGTCACTTCTCTACAAGTGACTATTAGCCTTTTAAAGGAGTCATATTTCAAGAATCAGGTGGGAAAGACAGAAGTGTTGGATGCACCTGACTGCACTGCTGTTCAGCCTCAACACTTTGCACAATGTGAGAATGTTTAATAATTCCTACCCAGGCTGCAGATAAAAATCTTGGGTGTCACATCACAAGTGACAGTGCTGGTGTGAGATTTGCAGTAAAACAATATTCCAGCTGTAGTGATCATTGAGAGAAATAATAACCAGCAGAATGGAGCCGGGCAGGAAAGGGGTGGAGAACTTGGAAAGATAAGGTGGGGTTGTTGGGGTTTTTTGTTATTAGGTTTCATTTATGCCAACAGTGGTAGAATGATTGAAATGCCCATGGCACAGCTTGATTTTAAAGATGTTTTCAAAATCTTTTTTTCCCCTTTACAAAATGTGCACTTAAATATTGGCTATCCAATCCAGGCAGATGACCAATTATAAATTAGCTTTCCTGTCCAAATAAAATACATGGCATTGGAGTGGAGGAGGGCGGAGAGGTAGAAGCTCAGCCCCATTAATCAACAAGAAACTTCACACGCATGGAAAGTCTCGGGGGAGATTTCTAGCTGGGAAGAAGATCCTTCCAGCTCAGTATTAATCAGTCCATCCTATCTGTAATGGGCATTAGAAAATTGATAATGACATCAAATGACAGTCGAAGGGCTTTTGGTCTGTCAGTATAGAGTTTCTATGAGATCTCTAACAGGCTACTGAACCCTGGATTCAAGTGTTCTAGAAAACAATCTGGATCATACAGGAATAAATTTGATAGGTCAGCAATCAGAATCTGGAAAGACAAGGCATTGTTAAATACTGCTTTTTCAAATGATAAATGGGGCTCCTAAAATATACCTGGCTTACATATAAACTATATGGTAAAACTACTTTTTAAAGAGATACCACAGCCTTGGAAACACTGTAAAGTACGTACCTACGTATCTGAGTGGGAAGTCAAAAATGAAGCTTAAAGAAACTTAGATACCTTTACGCTTAAAGGGTTCTCATTACATTCAGCATAGATTAGCATTCAGAGAATCACCATTGGTGTCAATATTAATAGAACCCCGCAAGTTAACAGGTATAAAACATATGGCCAGATAATTTCACCACAATTAAAGTTTTTTTTAAAAAAGACTAACAATGATTGCAGCGCTAACAATATTTTTAAAAATCAGAAGGCCAGCTGATCTATTTATAATGAGTTGTGTTTCAAGTATTTTTTTTGTACACAGTCAGCAATGAAACATAAGGAAAGAGATATATATTGCCATCTGAAATCTAATTCAGCAAAGGACAGAAATGCTAAATTGCACAATAGCTCTCCTGGTATTATTTAAGTCAATGGTCTCAGATGCTAGTGGGAGAAGTTAACTGACCTAACAAACTTGCTTATTTGTCCCATTTATTAGTGACATCAGAATCTGTCTCACTGTCCTTGCCATGAAAAATATGTGTTATATTCCTACATCTGAATCTCTGGAATAGTTTTATAATAAGGTAAGTCAATGGAAATTTGCCCAACTATAATACACTGAATGGAACAATCTTTTTAGATTCAGACAAAATTTAATTAATCAAACCATGACAACAAAAAGATTGAAATGTTTGCATGAAGAATAAGCTATGCTAATGCAATGAGATTTTTAGATACTACATACTGGTGGATGGCATCTATATGGGCTTCTGCCTGCATCTCCTTATAAATCAAATTATTTAAGATCCAGGTCATAGCATCAGTAGAATTCCATGCTGGCTCAGGAATTCTTGTAGTTGAAGTCCACAAGTCATAAAGGGGCCATCATTCCCCACCTCTGTTATAATGACTACAAAACAATGGAAGCACTTCATAAAGGATTCTTCATATAACCGTGGGTTTCTTCAAATGTTTTTCTGAAAATGCATCAATAACTCTTTATGTTGCACTATGCACTGAAGGGGTGTGTGTGTGTGTGTGAATGCAGTGGCTCAGTGCCTAAGAAACTGAGCTTGTCAATCAGAAAGGTCGGCAGTTCGGCAGTTCGAATCCCTAGCGCCGCATAACTAAGTGAGCTCCCATTGTTTGTCCCAGCTTCTGCCAAGCTAGCAGTTTGAAAGGATGTAAAAATACAAGTAGAAAAACAGGGAGCATATTGGTGGGAAGGTAACAGTGTTCCATGCACCCTCGGTGTTTGTTCTGTCTGGGTTCCCCCAGACCTCAACACCAACTGGAAAAAACAGCCAGACACTCTGGTAAAAGCCAAAAGTATTTTATAACTGGAAAAAATAAGCACAGAGGAAAACCTGTTCTTCCCAACAGACAGGATATAATACGGTACAGCAGGGTCCTGATGTCCAGACAATACAGCAAGCTTCTTGCTGGCACCCCCCACCCCCCAAGGTTTCAATAGTCAAAGGCACAAACCAGGATTCCAAGACGCCAAAGTTCACAGTCAGGTCCCACGACTCTCAAAGATAAAACTCCACAAGCCAGGAAGGGTGGGTCTGCCTTTTAGCCTTTCCCAAGAGCACCACACCCAAACCCAGCTGTTGCCACTTTAATGCTGAAAGTATTTAGCCAATTGATTCCGTCTCTGAGTAGCTCTTCATTGTCGCAGATCAATTATGGCTTGTGCACTTTCCTCTAAGGAATCCAGGCTGCTTGCTGGGGAGAGCTCCCCCTGGTGGGACTCTGGCTGTCCTCCCTCTTCTTCAGCCTGGGATTCCTCCTCCTCGTCTGTCTGCACCTCCTGTTCCTCAGCCTCTCCCTCTGAGCTGGAAACCGACAGAAGGTCAGCCGTTCCCGGAGGGGCCTCAGACGGAACCACAACAGTGTTTAGTCATGCTGGCCACATGAGTACAGAATTGTCATCATTAGAGTGCTGGCTCTTTGGCTTGGAAAAGTAGAGGAGCATCACCCCTTAGAGTAAGAAATGACTAACACATATGTGTGAGCTTCTCCAAGTGCTTGGAGAGGGGCAGCATATAAATCCAATCAATCAATCAATCAATCAATCAATCAATCAATAAATAAATAAATAAATAAATAAATAAATAAATAAATAAATAAATAAATAAATAAATAAATAAATAAATAAATAAATAAATTAAAAAATAAATTAAAAAATAAAAAAAATAAAAAAAAAATAAAAAATAATAAAAAATAATAATAATAATAAAAAATAATAATAAAAAAAATAATGTGTGAGGGGAACCATTACTTTACCTTATAACTGAAGGGAATCGGTCTGGCATATCTTGAATTGTTTGAGAAATTCCAAGAATAAAAGAACATACCCTTTGAGAATCACCAAAGAAGGAGCATTTAAGACGGCTTTAGAAACAGGGTTTGACAGAATATGATTAGACAGATACATGCTTGCAATATTTATAAATCTAAATAAATTCATAACAGGGGTGTCTAGCCCCTGGGTGGTGGCCCACTATCAGGCCATGGCCTATTCACAACTGGGATGTGAGTCAGTGAACATGCATACCTGGCAGCTCTACTTGCATGAGTGGCAGACTGGCACACATGCCATTGCCATTGAGCTGCATGTGCATACCCACTTGTGTGAGTTGAGTTATGTGCATGCATGTGTGCTCTGACCAGGGGTGGGCTACTGCCCGGATTGGGAGTGGATAGAGAAAATGGAGCTCCACCCCAGAGCACCCAATTTGCACTGAAAGATGATGAAAGAAAATGCAGGGCATCCAGTATAATCCATGCCCACAGTGTGGTAGTGTTGTGGTTAGTTCTGGTCCAGCTCCTGCACCAAGGAATGTGCAGGTGGATGTGGGGGAGAGATCCACATGCCACAGGCCTGTTTTGCTCCCGATGGAATCTGCCGATGAAGCCTCCTCTGAACAAGGCAGCATGTGTGACAGGGAAGAGGGGAGTTTGGCAGACAGCCCAGGAGGAGATCAATCATCTGTATCATCTTTGGATTCTGAACAAGAATTAATGACACATCCACGCATGCATAGAATGATGCATAGGAGACAACAACTAAAGGATTATTACAAGAGAAAATGAGGCCACCTGTGGTTAGGTTGGGCTCCAGTAATTAGGGCTGCTGCTATAAATAGCAGCGTGTGGGTTTGGCCGTTGTGAAAGAGTATCTGATCGCAGTTTGTCAGGAATTCTGTGTTGCTGGTTTCTGGACTTTGTTTGTTGATTTTTTATGCCTTTGAAAACAAAGTAGAGCAACGTGTGTGTGTGTGTGTGTGTCTCACTTTGTTGGAAGAAGAAGGGGTGTGAAGTTTCTTCACAGCTGCTAGCTAAGTACTTAATGACTGCTTAAGGTTAATTGTACAGACTATCCGGTTGTTTTGGGACAAGTGCTCTTTGCAATGCAAAAAGAGTGCTTAGTTTATTTTGAATTTTGGGATAAAGAACATTGTTTTGAATTTTCAAACGTGTGTGTGTCTGAAATTTGTACCCTTGAATTTTTGGGAGGCTCCTACCAGAGAGCCTGACAGAACAGGTAGTAAAAATTTTGGTAGCCCATCACTGGCCCTGACATACTGCTTGCACAACCTGATTCCCTTCTCATCCACCCTAGCAAAGGTGCAAAGGTTACGGAATGCTAATTTAGATTAAGAATTCCATGGAGCTACATGGTAATACATCTCTTGCTATATTCCCTCAAATTAATTATTTCTATTTTGACAATAGTGGAAGAAGGCTAATGTAATTTTTTCCCCATATTGTTGTCAAGTAAATTGGGACACACCTTTGAATTTGTTTCAACTTTATATCCTCAGCATTAGAACATAGAAGATTGATGTTATTAGTACTGCCATCTCCTTTGTAATCACCCATTTTATATTCAGCATCCTATTAATCTCATCTTGCATCTCTTTCCAAAATTCCTGTACTACGGGACACTCCCAAAACATATGCATGAACACCCCTCTCTCCTGACATCCGTGCCAACAGGGTGCCTTAACATTCTTAGAAATCTGCGCAAGTTGTATAGGTGTATAATACCATTTATGTAATATTTTCCTTCTCATTTCTCTAACCCTTGTATTCTTAATTTTTCTTATACTCTCCACTATACTCTTCATCTCTTGTGCATCCAGTCAAAGTTCAGTTTGCCACTAACTAGTTAATCCTTGAATTACACACCTGCCTACCTGCATTAACATCCTATATATATTGCCTGCCTGTGACTTTATATTATCATATTTATTTCTTAAAATTTTCTCTAATTCTGTCTCTTCTCTAAAGTAGTACTTTTTAATTCTCTCTTTCATTCAAATATGCATATATTGCATTCATCTGCAACCATCTCTGTTGCCCTAACCACCACTCTATATGGGTTCTGCTAACTCTTCCATCATTCTCATATAACTGTTCTATTCTGTTTATGTCCCGCACGCCAGATATATTTAGGAAATTGAGTAATGGGAACTAATTGTACGTCTACATAAAATCACACTTTTATTTTCTTTTAACAGTGGATTGAAATGTGAAAATTTTGAAAGGAACCTAGATAAGCTACTTTCCTGTCAACAATCCTTAACATCTGTATATTTGGAATTCTGCATACTTTCCTTTAACCTGTATGGCATTATTCCATACAGGTGCTTCAAGTTAATAAATGAAACACTTTCAAATGACATTGTGTTTTTCTTGGGAGTGGGATGTTTGCTGTTGTCTTTCTAGGTCTGAGAACTTTCACTTGTGCTTCCTGATTTTTTGAATAAGTGGTGTCAGGCAGAATCTCTACTAAATGGACAAACTGTACTAGCTAATCTTGTAAAAACTTTACTCTTTTGTGCCAAGAATAATCATTATTAGGCAATGAAAGAGTGTATAAGCAAGTAGACAATTATTTATGATAGAAACAAAATGAAACTAATGGGACAAGATTAGAAAGCTGTGATGCATGAAACGTACTATAGAAGCAGCTTTGGCACCATGACAAACAAAAAGAAAGGCTCAGTGGGAAGCAACAGTGTGAACATGGCTACCAAGAAGAAAGAATATATGTACTGATCAAATCCTTGCCATCTGTTGTTTATTTAATACACAATGAAGGTCAAATGATCACTGATCCTTTCTGTCCTAGTCCAACTGCAAGAATGGAAAGAATCAACCATCAGTATGTCTGGAAATGCTTTATTATATGATCTGATGGACTTAATATGATTAGAATAATGTTCACCTTAATATTTTAAAGGGGAAAGGAGAATGAAAAAAGTTTTTGAAGGCTACAGAGAACAAGCAGACTCATTGTTGCAGGCCTGACAATAAAATTCAACTTCTTCTACCTATCTTTACAAAAGGTTATAAAATTTACAAATGACTAACAAGCATGTTTTGCACATCTCATCATTTTAACCTCTTTTCTTTTTCTATCACTGCAGGGGTTATATAATTGTTCCCCTAGGCTACATTAAATTTGGATAAGATATGCTTAGGCGTTCTGCAAAAACAATATACCCTATGAGTAAATAAGTTGAATGTTCAACAATATGTTAAAGATAACCATTTCCTGCAACTTTCCTTGGTTTTACATGCTCATGAAAGACATATTTTCTAATGAACATGGCACCATCAATTGAATATGAATTGTGATAATGATTTATCTATAGAATAAGAGATGTGTGGGGTTTCTTGGTTGTGTGTGGGTGGGTGGGTGGGTGTGCTCTTGAGGTAGTCTTGACTCCCAGTGACTGTCTGGAAAAATCCCTGCAGTTTTGCTGACAAAGTTTGTAATTGCCTCTTTCTACAGATAGTGACTGGCCCAAGGTCACCCATTGGTTTTGTCCCAAAGGTAGCAATCAAACTCAAGTCCTCTTGGTTTC